>NC_060172.1:31990727-32093015 GCF_021292245.1 Micropterus dolomieu
CAATGCTCAGGGCCGTTAACGGCTCTGGTAATGCTCATCGGAATGCACAGATCTGACTGGCTGAGCAGCATCACATAAGACGACTGGAACACGTGCGGTCGGAGAGTTTCCCGGGCCGCTAAACCAGTACAGTAAATTCTAGAAAAGCTGCGCGGGTTAAAATAGAAACGCTGTGTCATAAGGTAGTAATTCTCAATAATAGATCAGGTCCGGACAATACGGCGGCTGGGTCCGGATCCGGACCGCGGTGCGCCTATTAGTGACCTCTGCTGTAGAGGAACAGTTCATCACTTCACAAAAGAGCCCTGTCAACTTTACACTGAGTCACTCAGGCTTCCAGGGCACACAAATAAAACCTGATACCTACAGCAATGAAGCTGGAGAGAAAGTGTGTGAGTATGTTGTCGCCCATCATGCCTGTTCCCAGCACGAGCTGCTTGGCCTGGTCATAACACGCCAACTAAAGATGGGGAAAAAGGAGAAAAATGTGTGGCATGGTAAAAAAAACAATAACAAATAATCTGTGCTGATGTATTTATATCTCTTTACTACATGCAGCTGGCCGAACGCCCAATCCTTCATCCTCAACACAGTTTGACCTCCAGAAAACAGTGTAATGAGCAACAGAAAATCATGCCAGTACAGTAACTGACCTCTTAGCTTTTGGAAGCTGTGAGATCCATCACCAAAATTTGGCCTCAATTTGCCATTTTTTTTAAAAAAGCTTGTGAAAATAATGTGTGCAGTTAGCAGTTAGATTTTGGCACTTACATGACATTTGTCAAGTTCCTTAACTGGCCTTTATGTATTTAAAAAAAAAGCTATGCAATCCGTCAAAAACATAGCAAAAATATCAACCTGTCAAAAGTGTGACATTTTTTAATTTCAGTATTTGGCCCAATGGAAGTAAAAAAAAACAAATAAATATAGACACTCTGGCATTCAGATGACCACCACCAAATGATAAGAAGGGACTGACAACTGATTTTGGGGATATTTAGCATAAAGGGTGGTTTGAAATATTTATGAAGACCCCTACAAAGCTGCATGTTGATTTGATGAAGAAAAGAATTGATCAATCAAGGTACATTTGACACCATTTTTTTACTTGGAAAAACAGTGGAATCAGTGCTACAGTCTGGAGGAAATTTTCCTTTAGATATGCTTGCCAACACAGACTTGTGAAGTGATGCAGAGGTTATATGGATTAATGCATAATGCATTATGCATTGAACAAGCAGTCTGTTGAAATCAGTATTGATTAATTAATGTACTTTTAATTTAATTCCATTATCTTATTAAAAAGGACTTACAGATGGATTCTTAGTTTGACATGACTAATAAATATCTTCCTAATGTATTTAAGAAAAATGTATCTAAATTGTAATTGTGCTAGCCCTGGTAGAATAAAGTACAATATAAAAATAAAGAGACAGATGTTCCCTTGGGTCTCTTTAAGTAAACTGCATACCTGAAATGCCAAAAAAAGGGTTCCTGATCATAAATCATCTCATCACCTAGTGCTGTGACTTGCCTGTCCCACAGTGACCATCGCTCCTCTGCTGGAGGCCATAGTGGCTCCTGAGAACAGTCTCTTCACACCCTCTGTTGGACAGGACACAGCTCGGAGGTCACACATGATGCCAGCCTGTGCTTTACATGAAGTTACATACTGGACAATATTCGGCTTGGGATTTACCTTCTCTGAAGACTCTGAAGAGCCCATCAATGGCATGTTTGTAGCTGAAAGAAAAAAACACATTCAGGGTTAAATTATGAAAAGAACGTCAAACTGAAATCTTTTAGCCGAGTAACTCACAACTACTCACTTTCTCCTCAGTTCTGGTGGTAGTTTCATGTCATTCTGCATCCTAGAAGCACAAACTGTTCAGATCTTTTGAATACACTATTTGCTAAGCTCATGTCTAACCACAAACAGTTTGCTTGTTTAGAAGAATTTTTGTGTATATGTTAATGAGAGACTGAATTGTATCATGGCGCGTTACCTGACGTTCACCATGTCTGCCGGCGTGCCAACAAACCCACCAGTGAAACCTGTTGGCAGAGTAATCTTGTTGGCACACAATCCTGTATGAGTGACACTACGTGTGTGTGTGTTTGTGAGTTCTCACCTCCAAAGGCTCCCAGCACGACCTTCTGGTAAAAGGGCATGGGGCCCTGGCTTGTGCTGCCCATCATGTCCCTCACCGTCTCATAGATGGCAAATCTGGTGAGGGAATAGGACATCTGAGAGGAGAAGAGATGAGACAAGTGGAGAGGAGGTAAAAATAATGAGTCTAAGGTTTATTTAAGTCTGAGGACAGAAGCTAAACAGGATGCAGTGTTTACAGGATAAAACGTATCCTACTCTTCATCATCACTATCCAGTGGCTGCGATTCAAACTTCTCTTTCTCCCTCCAATCATGTTTAATCTCCTGCAACATCAACAGACTTGCTGGACACACTGCTGTCCTCTTTATAAAACTATTGATCTATTGACAGTATCCTGCAGCCACAACATTTTGGCCTTTTAATAACAGTAACTAGGAAACCTACTGAAACA
This sequence comes from Micropterus dolomieu, assembly GCF_021292245.1. Lineage (NCBI taxonomy): Eukaryota > Metazoa > Chordata > Actinopteri > Centrarchiformes > Centrarchidae > Micropterus > Micropterus dolomieu. The sequence goes on from NC_060172.1 coordinate 31,993,292, forward strand.
ACATTTGAAGGAACCTTTTACACAAAATATACCCAAAAACCTGTTCTAATGTGGTCTGTCATACTCCCACTCTTCCTCTAACCAGAAAAAATGTATTTTACTCAAACTTTATTTCTGTTTAAGAAAAAACTGAGTCATGTACACTGAAGAACGCAATGTGGACTAATTTTTCTTAATAACTTCTCAAAATTTATCTTAAAAAAGATCTTTTATTAATGCTAGCACACTGTAAAATTTCCAACATATCTCTCATTTTCATTATTACTATTGTTTTTATTATTATTATTCTATTGTTGGGTGTTTTATTTGTGTATTATTTTCAATAATCTGATTTTATTTGTCTCCTTGCAGTCCTGAAATGTTTAATCCTGCTTTAACAATGTAAAGCACTTTGTAACTTTGTTTTGAAAGGTGCTGTATTAATAAAACAGATTAATTTTATTATCATTATTATGCCAATACCAGCCAGTGTCTACCGCAATATAATCTATACAATCATCCTGTAGGTTATGAAAAGGATACTAAAATCATACGAGGGTATGAGATGATCATATTTTGATTTTATGATTGACTACAAGAGCAAGAACATGTCTTATACACAGACTGCTGAGTGCAGAGCACAATCAGCAAACTCATTATAACAGAAAACATGGCATAACTATTAACACTGACGCAGTCAAACTAAAAAAAGAGCAATAATCAGTGTCACATAGTGCTGTTGAAGCCCTTCAAACTAAAAATTGTCTGATATCTCTGGTAGAATTTAAGACTATTGTAAACTATATGGAAATTGCCTCCATTCTTAACTAAGTCTGTTCTTAGCCCACCTTTAGGCTTATTTTAGTATTATCATCCGTTTCAGTGTAGTTTTGGCTGTTGTCTGATTTTGTATTGTTTTGTCTGCAACTTTTTATTGCTATAGTCTTGGCCTGGTCTCATTGGCAAAAGAGGTTTCCACCCCCAATGGGACCTACCAGGTTAAATAGAAAATAAAAATGACAAACTAATGAACACAACACACACAGAATTTCAAGAACAGACTTCAGCATACACACAGACACACAGACCTGTCTGCAAAGTGAGGCAGAGAGGCCGTTATAAAGAGCCAGCACACCGTCGCTCTTCACCACATGAACAGCCATCCCCATCATCCTCATCTTCACCTCCTGCTGTGTCTGCAGGTGTACCTGGAAAGAAAGTCATGTGGCAACAATGGTGTCATTTTCAATAGCAAGACATAGACAACACGTGGTCCAGTTGGGGCTGACCGAGCAACCTCAGTAACTTTTTCTCTTTGTTCTTTCTTGTGGGGTAACTTAGAGACCAGTTAAAATATTTAGGCAACTAAATGTGTCAAAGGGCTAAATGTGCCACCTCTTAAAGGGCCAGTGATTTAGTATCATACATCCATTAAAAGGAATGACCAAAATCTAATCAGCAAAGGCTGAGATACGTTTCCCATAATGCAACTAAATAGCATCTTTAGGTAGATCCCTGCTGCCTGGTAAACACACACGTCTTTCAAACTCCACACATCCAGTTTGTAACACAGGCTTTCTGTTGAAGAGATGTAGTCACTAATGACATCACTATGACTTTGTCAGGGTTATTTTCCCTGATTGACAGAGGACATAATAGTTCAGATCAATTTGAGAAGTACCTATGATCTCTTTCCACATTTTATTGTGTGCCATGCAATGCAAGGAACTGGTCTTGGTCTCGACTGCTCTCAGCCCCTAAAAGTCTTGGTCTTGTCGCGGTCTCGATAAACTCTGGTCTTGGTCTTAACTTGGTCTCAGTTTGGGCGGTCTTGACTATAACACTAGGACATAATACATACACTACATTGCAAAAAGTTTTGGGCCGCCTACCTTTACATGAAGTTTAATGACATCCCGTTCTTAATCTGTACGGTATAATATGGAGTTGGCCCACCCTTTGCAGCTAAAAGAGCGTCAACTCTTCTGGGAAGGTTGTCCACAAGATTTAAGTGAGTGTGGTCATGGGAATTTTTGACCATTCTTCTAGAAGTGCATTTGTGAGGTCAGGCACAGATGTTGGACAAGATGGACTGACAGTCTCCACTCCAATTCATCTCAAAGGTGTTCTATCAGGTTGAGGTCAGGACTCTGTGCAGGCCAGTCAAGTTCTCCACACCAAACCCGCTCATCATGTCTTTATGGACCTTGCTTTGTGCACTGGTGCGCAGTCATGTTGGAATAGGAAGGAGCTATCCCCAAACTGTTTCCACAACTTTGGGAGCATGAAATTGTCCAAACTGTCTTGGTATGCTGAAGCATGAACAGTTCCTTTCACTGGAACTAAGGGGCCAAGCCCAACCCCTGAAAAACAACACCACACCATAATCCCCCCTCCACCAAAATTTACACTTGGCACAATGCAGTCAGGCAATTACTGTTCTCCTGGCAACTGTCAAACCTAGACTCATCCATCGGATCATCAGACAGAAGCACGATTTGTCACTCCAGAGAACAGGTCTCCACTGCACTAGTGTCCAGTGGCGGCGTGCTTTACACCACCGCATCAGATGCTTTGCATTGCACTTGGTGATGTAAGGCTTGGGTGCAGCTGCTCGGCCATGGAAACCCATTCCATGAAGCTCTCTACGCACTGTTCTTTAGCTAATCCAAAAGGCCACATGACGTTTGGTGGTCTGTAGCTACTGACTCAGCAGAAAGTTGGTGACTTCGGCGCACTGTTTGCCTCAGCATGCGCTGACCCCCTCTGTTATCTTAAGTGGCCTACCACTTCATGGCTGAGTTTCTGTTGTTCACAATCTCTTCCACTTTGTTATAATACCACTAACAGTTGACCGTGGAATATTTAATAGTGAGGAAATTTCATGAATGGACTTATTGCACAGGTGGTAACCTATCACAGTACCACGCTTGAATTCACTGAACTCCTGAGAGCGACCCAGTCTTTCACAAATGTTTATAGAAGCAGTCTGCATGCCTAGGTGCTTGATTTTATACAAATGTGGCCACGGAAGTGATTGGAATACCTGAATTCAATGATTCGGAGGGGTGTCCTAAACATTTGGCAATATAGTATATGTGAGAAAAGCACCAACTCAAATTGGTGCAGCAAGAGAGTAATGTTTAACACTGGCAGTTATAATTTACACATGTTTTCTCAGTGTCTTAACCCGTGTGTGTGTGTGTGTGTGTGTGTGTGTGTGTGTGTGTGTGTGTGTGTGTGTGTGTGTGTGTGTGTGTGTGTGTGTGTTGTTATTGTAGAACAGCTCTACAATGTGGCCTTTGTCCTCTGTCTAATCAGTATTTGAGTTTGAAGTGCACTAACCCCTTCAAAACACAATGTTTTTCCTGCCTCATCACCAGTCTTATTGTTGCCTCCCCCTGGAAATATTGATCATTAAACACTTAATTTCCTGCATTCTGGTGAAAGTTTCTGTACCAATTTATGGTGGAAATGTTTTTATTTATGTAAAAGGAAAATTCAAGCAATACTTGACGTTTCATAATATATAAATATAATAGAATATAAGTAAGTGCAGATCTCAGGCATTCTGTGTTGCTTTCAGATCTGTTTTCTCTTGTAGATCAAATTTTCTCTTGTAATATCATCCCTGCTGAGGCAACACACATGCAGGCATGATTTAGTCTCTCTCCTCTTTTGTCAGGGAGAGAACGGAAAATTTGGCCAAAATGAAACAAGACAAGAAGTTTTTCGGCCATTTTATAATCAGTAGCTTGTTTTTTTTTAGCTTAAGTTACTTTTTTTAGACTATGTATTTTAATTGCATTGCATGTTTTTACAAATTTTGCTTTAAAAAAGTGATGGGGACAAAATCAGCCATTTCAAAAAGTGGTGGGGACATAAGGGCTCAGATTAGTGGCATGATGATACATTTGGTGCTGATGCATGAGAACAAGACATGAAGATTTTTAGCACTATTTAAATTAAATATTTGATGCGGAAATATGGAGGTCTGGAGGTCCCCCTGCACAAGATTTTGTGCATTAAACTCGTAATTTCCTGCATTCTGGAGACATTCTGCTCCAATTTACGGTGGAAATGTCTGTTTTTATGAGGGAAAACTATATTGTATTGCATATTTTCTTATTGTGCAAATAAACCATTTCTCAAAGCATTTTCATTTGTTAGTTAAAATTTTCTTGGTGCTAAATTAGTTAAATATAATCAAAAACTACAGTCCCATAACATAGAGCAGTGTGTGTGTGTGTGTGTTTCTATAAAAATCAAATCCCTCATCTTCAGCTTTGAGTAGGCCTCTCCCTTGCTAGCTTCCCCTGTGCTGGACTGATTGTACAGCTATATACACACACATGAGAAGAAGATCAGTAATAAATATGACTAGCAATAATACATTTTCTAATTGTATCTTTACATATGATTACCTACTCAGCCCTGCACACTGCCCCTGTCACTGTTTTTTCTGGTTCTATTGTCCTTCTCCTTCTCCTGTGGCTCCTGCAGCTCCTCCTCTTTCTTCTCTCCCTCCTCATCAACGTGACTAGGGTCATCATCACCCTGTACCTCTGCATCACCTCCACTGACCTTAACAGCTAATATAAATACAGACACACAAAGATTCCTCGCTTATAGAAGGATGTTGTGTTGGAGTGATAACACATGCAAACTGATCACTTTTTGGTCTACAATATGTATCCCTATGGAGTCTAAAATGTACACCAAACCAGGTAATTCTCTACGGGCCTAAATATCTTATTGGATGTTGAACTCTAATGCTTAACTAAGGAATGTTGTCACATGTTATTATTTCTGATCGGATTAGTCTTTCTAAAACAAAACAAAGCTAATCTTGACCTTGTAGATAGACCACAGAGTTCAGACTTATCAAGGCAGCTGTGTCAGTCTAGTCAACCAAACAGACAGGGAAGAGAGACAGAGTTTAACTTTGGAGAGTCACTGGCTGTGATCTTTGCCTTAGTTTAGCTCTGCAAATAACCCTAAACCTGACCTGGGGAAACCCTGTGTGACTTTACCTTTAAAGAGATAAATTTCCCTCATGAGCACTACAACACAAAGAAGCAGCTGTGGCTGAGGTATGGCATTAGTTTTGCAGGTGTTTGGCCATAAACCAAAGTGTTGGAAAAATAAAAAGGTTAAGGGATCACTACAGTTATTACATTACTGAGGGAAACAAGAATGTTTAAGATGTAGGCTGAATTGACTGTAAATGTAACTGGTATTTTCCTTAAAGCTATGATAAAGTGAACCGCAAAGTGTTGGTAAGACAATGTCATACTGAGCCACTAGCAAGCTAATGTGTATGTGCACAGGGACACTTGTGCACTTATACAGAGGTGAAATATTACACCCAGATGAGATGACAAGTGCCTGGCTAAAAGATTGCTTTTTAGGTGAGGTCCGACAAATCTTGACACTCTGCTGAACCAGTTTGGGAGAACAATAGAGCACCTTATCTGATATAAGAGGAAGCCAATAAAACATGACTAGGCAATCTGTGCCATGTGATATGCGTGTCTGGTCATGCCCTACTTCCCTGCTAAAAACCACATTCAAATAATCTCTCTTCTAAATTACAACCTAAGTCCTTCTAAATTAGCTGCTCTGCTGTTAGCTTTAACAGGAATGCAGTAAATGTAGAGCATTATCGCTTTTTAAGCTTTGTAAGAAAGCAGCTCAGTTTAAAGGTGAATTGTGTGCCCATCATTTAATTTCATTCTACAATGACTGCTCTCGGGGTAAAACTTTTGCGGTAACGTTATTCAAGTGATGCATTTTGGACCATTAACGGTTATATTACACAAGAGTAAAAAACAAATGTGCTATTTAGGCGATAAATCTGTATTATCATTTATCCACTTCCAGCAGAATCATCTTGTCATGATTAAATGTTGTCATGTTATCAAATCTCTGTGACCCAAATAAATAATTCGGAGCAAGCTGTAATTAAACATGAACAAAATTAGATCCTAAAGATTTTAATTTAAACATGAAAAGTTTGATCTCATGAAATACATGACAGTGAAGCACAGGTCATTGCTTTGAACATTTTATTATTAGTGTTATTTATATTGTGATAATTATTTCAGACACATCACAGCGTCATACTGCATTCATGATGCTAACCACAGTATTTAATGTGGTTAGCATTATTTAATTTAATCCCCAATCCTTTTTGAATATTAGCTCAGGCTGTGACGGGAGAAGTTGCGAACCAACACGCTCCAGACTATAAGAACCTCTGGTTTAAAGAATTTGATTCAATAATGTGAGCAAAGATGCTTCACCAGGCAGTGCTCTTATCTGTCATTTTAGATGAGCAGATGTACAACCATTGGCTGTTCTAAAGGGGGGAGGAGGGGGTTCCAGTGCCCCCATAATAATAAGCCCCGTCTGGCCCCCCTAACTGTGGCAAATTTCAAATTGCAAATAAATCATGTTGTATAGTCAGACTATTTGAGGTGACAGACCTACTGGCTTTTGATTGATACATGTCTTCAAGTCTTTGCAGCTGACTAAGACCGACTTGGCATGTGCAAAGTACTACCAGAGTCTATCCTTTACAACAGATGAGCCATGTTAATGATTTCCAAATCAGCAATGATACTAGCCCCTCTTATTCTCTGGATAATAAGTGTAACGGGGTTGAACTATATAATTCCCCTTGCAGGCCTACTTTGTGGTTTGTTCATTGGTACTGTCTGCAAGTAAGCAAAGAACGACACCCTGTGGTTAACTGTGGTGTGCTTGCTGTCTTGAGACGCAGTATGCGCCCAATAAGGTCCAGTTGCAGCCTGTAGACATGCCCCCCCGAAGCCTCGCCCCCTCACGCCTAGGACCCTGATCTACAAGCTGCAGCAAGACGCTTCTCCATGTGCCACCATTGTCTTAGTCTGTAAACACCACACTAAGGGTAGGTTTTGTGTCCCTACATTGGTGTAAACATTGCATACTTTTATTTTTAATGTGTAGTGTTAATGTATGGCTACATGTGCTGGTTTTCACAACAGGACTGTTAACTGTGATAAGTAGCAGCTAGCTAACATATTGTATTGTTTAGTGTGTGCACGGGGCACTGACTACTCTAACTCCAGAAAGTGCATTGTTTCCCAGATTTTGCAATAACATTTATATAGCCCCCGCGACCCTGTACGCAGGATAAGCGGTTGACGATGGATGGATGGATGGACTTATATCGCCATTGGTTATTCAACACAACGCAGACCTCAACTGTTACATAACTGTATAGATACAAACAGACCTTTGCTAATTGAGTTGTATACAGGATTGTTTGTTTTTTGTTTCTTATATAGTTTGCAAATATTGTCTTATGAAAATCACATGCAAAAACTCATCAGTCCTAAAGGTTGATCTCAATACCACAAGTAGGTAATACGGCCACACTGAAAACTATTACATGGGTCGACAAAATGATGTATGTAGTACATGGAAAAATAAACTGTAAGGACTTTATGAAGTCTCAAGCAACTTCAGTCTTCTACTACTGTAATTGTATATGACATCACCAGCTAACAAGCATGTCATGGCAGAAAGGAAGCACTCCAGATGACCTACTGGTCTACATAAGGACACATCACATGACTTCCTGAGTTAGACCAGTTAGGTTGATCAGAGTCCTGTGCTGCTGTCTTCAAAACCAAAAGAGGGGCACAAGTAAAGGGAGTAAGGATTTTGGCATTGGGCAGGGAATGTGCTGCATCATGAGGCAAAGATTAACAACAACAATGAACATGCATGACCCCACTGAGACACACACACACAGTCTGCTTATAAGGGGGGAAACACGAATATTCCCTTTGGTCAGTGAGATCTGACAAGGACCATATTATATTTATCTCAATTAAACCATCTCAATAAATGTAAAACTAATGCAACGTTAAGACATTATGTGTACTTCAAAATTAATCCAACTTTCTTTTATTTTTTCACAAATGACTGTTTCACTTGCCCTAACTAGTGCCCTATATATTAACAGCCTTGGCCATCATAACACACATTACAGCAGGAGGAATGTGACACCACAGAGCACGACATGGCCAACTAAAGGCTTACTGCACACAAGGATTTCTAACAGGCACAGTAATATGAGTAGTGAAGCCTGTCCTCCATGAATACTGCTGCAAACAGCTGTAGCCTGGTGTTCAGGCCTGCACTTAACTCTACACACCGGAGGAGGGTTACAAACTCACTGTTCCCTTTAGCTCCTCACCTTGAGGAGATCCAGAGGATGCGTGCAGCAGGCGGCTCCACAGGACGCAAGCCCCCCGAAATACCACCGCGACATCCGTTTCTCGGTCATGATTACGTGCACTGCGGTAGCCCGACGCAGCTATAGCGGTATTTCCTTCCTCCCGGTCCGCCTCGACACGCTGTCGTCTTCCTAGCCTGCAGGGTGCAGCTGGCAGTAACTTGTGGTCTACAGGACAAGGGTGACCTCGTTAATCTTCAAACATTTCAATAAGAGACAGCGCCACGGTAAGAAGGACTTTGGGCTCCAGCAGCATCGCACGCACTCACGCTACATAGCGTGCGTGCATGCATGTAAAAGACTGTATGTGCGCGCACTGTCTGCTGCGTTTGGCCCACGATGTGCGGAAGCAGCTGTAGCCAGTGGAGAAGAGCGCAGCCAATTGCCACCGTGGACGGCGGAGCTGCCTATCCGCTTCGAGATCCAAAGGTCGATGGCGGAGCATGAGACTGTTAAAGGCACGAGCAGGACAAACTCACACAGCCCACTTTCTCCACTACTATCTGTCATGCGGGTTTTAAAGTAACACGCATCCGCTCCGCAGCTGCAGACCTATGCTGCAGACAGGCCAAATATTGACTCTGTCTCTTTAAGAGGACAATATGACTCTAAAGCAAACAGAAACTTCATCAGTCCACCAGGAACAAAAAAACGTGGTCTTTGTGAAGATTAACCAAGTACACATTAGTGTTTCTATGTGTGTTGTTTTCTGGGTGACCAAACAATACATTTTCCCAAACGTAGGCCTATCATCAATGTGCATAAGTTTTGCGAGAAAGTCTACAGAAACTACAATTCACATCAGTGTCTTTTTTAAATCTATTCTAAACATAGTTTTTAGCTGGATAGAATTAATGAATTAGCTTAAAAGAAATTTATGTAACTTTATTGGTGATTAAGTATCAATTCGTTTGAAGCTATGACTTCTTCCCAACTATATTATCCACAAATGGATTTCAGTATTATATCACATATGGTACTGTAGTAGTAATAGCTCTTTGGAACAGATCTGTTGCTGTTACCCATAGAACTGGAAAAACACATTTTACCTATGGGAGTGTTGGTTAGAGTAAATTCTTGATAAGTAAATAGAAGACCATTGCGGGTAAATGACCTACCAACACAATGTTATTGTTAAACCAATATTCCAAATAGAGAGACTTGTGTTTATATAAAAAGTCCTTTTTATTCCATATAAATTAATTATGAGGTGAAAATGTGCTTGTAGATGAGAGACCATGACAAGAAAGCCTGGCTTTGAAAGACAGATATTTGTACAGGTCTATATCATAGTTACAAACTAAAAGCAAGTTGTAGTTACCCAGCTTAGATAATACATGAAGGTGTATTAAAAAAATCCTAATGGAGGTAGGGTTTCTATAAGATTGTCGTCAGTTTATATAAATATATTATTTAAAGTAAAAAAATAAATAAATAAAATGAAGCCCACCATTTCCACACAAGTTCATGAGAACAGTTTTCTTCAAGTAATGTGTTCTGTTTTTCTGTGTAAAATTGAGAAGCATTCTGTCTTTTAGTAGTTTATCATCAAGATGCAGAACTGAGGCTGCATAGGTCAATCACAAGATTCTCTCTGCTCTTAACAGATTCCTTAAGAGCCACTGGTTACATTTTATTTTGAGTTTTTTGCATGATAGGATTAAAATTTAAGGTGATTCTCCTCGGTTGACTTAGTAATTAATATTCCTTAAAATGGTATGTAATTTTTTATTGGAATATTACAAAGAAATTTAGATCTCTCTTTAATGGCTATACATTTACATTTATGTACATTCAAGTACAAACCAGAAGCCTTTGAGAACTCCTTGATTATATCAGTTTCCACGGAGATTTGTTTGTTGATTTTCAAGAATAATTTGGTGTCATCTGCCAACTGAGTTATGATTAATTCTCTGCCAATAAGAGATACCTTTCACTGCACTATTTAATATATTCTGCCAAACGCTGAGCTGAGGAAGAGGTACAGGGAGGTGGTGCAACTCTCTGGCTAATGCCTCTGGACAGATTAAATCCAGGGGATGTACCACCCATTACTTTAACAGAACTGTTACTATTCTTATAAAGAGTTACAAGCTGTACAGAAAAAATGACCAGAGCCAAATTTCTTTAAAGATTCTAAGATAAACTGATGCACCACTGAATCAAAAGCTTTATAAAAAAAATAACTAAAACTAGAATTAATCCATTATCATCAATCAATTCTGAGTAATCCATAATGTCCAAGACAAGTCTAACATTGTTTATAATACGTATGTTGTCAGTACGTTAGCAAATGATTTATATAATTCTGAAGTCAGTCCATCAGTACCTGTTGATTTGTTGTTTGTTAGAAGATTAATTGCTTTCTTAATCTCCTCAAGCGTGATGGGTTTATTAAATAATTCCATTTCATTCTTATTAATAGATTTAACTGTCAGAAAGGTGATGATTCTTTGCAAAAATATAGAGCTATAAAAATCTCTTTAAAAGTTACCACAGTTACAAGATATTACTTTGAAGTCATGTAACAATCCCATTCATATTTAGTCTATTACAATTTTTATTAGAATTATGTATTAAGTGTGTTTTTTTCTCCTTCTCATTCTTCAAGCCATTTTGCTCTAGATCTTATAAATTCCCCTTTCATCTAGTTTTAATGTGAGGTAACTACATCCATTTCTTCCCCCTAATAGTGTATTAGGGTTCTTTTGAGATAAAAGGGTGATCTTTGTTATTACTTTATCCTCTTCAGCGCTTCTTGATTCAGTTTACCCAAAATACACTTAATCTCCTCCTATTGTGGCATATGGGAATTTATGCAACCATTCTACCAATACATTCTCTAAAGAAGAAGAAGGTTATCATTTCCCATTTTTGTGTTTGGATCGATCCGTAGTTTTGTTAGGGTTAAATTAATTTTAAAATGTGTTACTTTGGCTCTGATCCAGCTGCCTCTTTCTGTCTGTGGGTAATCACCAGAGCTGAGTTCAGCGCCGACATAACGTAGGCAGCCGAATTACTGAAGCTCATAGGTGTCATTTACACTGTGGATGTCCCCATCACTTTTTGAAATGGCTGATTTTCACTTTTTGAAGCATTTCTTTAAAAAGTTCTGAAAAATAGTTTGCAGTAAGAAATGTTAACTAACAAATGAAAAAGCAATAAGAAAACATGCAGAGGAATTTAGATATAGTTTCCCTTCATGTAAAAAAAATGCAGGAATTCTCTCCAGAATGCAGAAAATTACGAGTTTAATGCTCAATATCTTCTGACTCCCCGCTCATATACTGTTTTTCAACATCAGATATTTGTTCTAATTAGTGCTACAAATCTTCTCATCTTATTCTCGTGGATCACCACGTGTCATGAGGAAAAAAAACATCCCCCCTCTGTTTTTTGACACAAATCGCACCCTGATTATGAAGACTAGATCTTCAGCAAAGAAACACATAAAATGGTCATGATTTAAAATGAAACACGGTCCGAAAATACTTCTCATTCTGGTGTGTCAGATCGTAATGTGCTTGTGGCTGACCCCTTTGTTCAACAGTGGAATAACACCCGTCACAAAAGCTTGGTCTTCATCAGCCACTTTCCTAACTTCCCCTCGTTCCTGTTGGTTTTAAAAAGGATTTTAAGTAATTAGTTTCAAGTTGGCAGTTAAGAGTTGACAAGATGAGAGAAAGAAAGGGAACTACTTGCAGCACAGGAACCCCGATAAGTACTTGGCCGCCACCTTAACTCAGCTAGGGTGCCCCATGCTTTCCTTAACTGTCTCCCAAGCCTGGGATGTGTCTTCAGAATCAGAATCAGAATAAGAAATCTTTATTGTCATTCAACGTGGTTCAACGAGATTTGAGTGCAACTCCCTCAGTGAAAATAAGATAAAAAGACATAAGGGTAATAATAAATAATCGACAGAAATTCACATAAACTTGAATTAGCAGGAGTAGAAGGATATTGCACAGTCCATGTATCAAAATAAATATTGCACAGTTAATGTAATATAATAGTAATAAACTCTAAAAACATTGCACAAGTTCCAGTGGCCATCATAGCACTCAGCCATGATACTAAGTAGTCCCAAGTTCGTCACCCTGTTTTATTGTTATAGACTAGAATAGTTATAGACTTGTTTGTTCATTTTCAAGAAAGAGGAACTTTCGGCACAATACAGAGAGCAGTAGGCTTTGCATGCCATCCTTTTGCCCTATGCCCTTAAAAACAAGTCTAAATATGTTCTTTTGTGTTGTGCAGAGTAAGCAGGGTGGCATGCGTGCAAGACTGCACAGAGACACAGTTCCTTTTCTTGGCTTACTGTCAGCACAATGCTGTGTCCTTTTCTGTAATTATGTCTTCATTTAACACACATAGCTCACACCTAAAACCTCTGGATCACTCTGAGCCAAATTAAAGCAGTACAACTGAACACATGGACATGTACTGGCATGTTTGAAAAGGTTATAGAACATAATCGTAACACCTCAACCAAAAGCTAAGAAGACGTGAAACCCATACCTTATTCACAGTTGAAAACATGCAACCTTGGTGGGTCATATTGTTTTTTGAGACATGTTTTCTAAGTAACATGAGGCAACTCACAGGGCTCTTAAGAGGCCAAATTAGCCATGCTCAAAGTGTAGATGAAATAAATCACAGCAACATATTTTAGCAGAAAGAGAAACAGTCATAATATCAAACCCAGACATACAGTGTAAGGGGTTGACCAAAGCTGCATCTGGCACTCAAACTGATGGCACCCATACTGTTATCCATGTTTGCTATTGTAAACTTACTTCAAACATCTGGCTCTTTAAATGTGTTTACATAGTCTTGTAACCTACCTGTATGTAATTAATCAGTGTTGCAGTCGGTGTCATGTGACGGTTGTGTGTTACAGAGCACATCAGCTACTTAGTGTTTACTGCCCTCATCATGTCTGCTGTCACCACTCATCACAGTGAAATACTGGTTTGGGTTTCAAGTGGAGTTGAACTGATTTCCAATGGCCTTGCTACCACAACTGACATGCGTATAACCACTGTATGCTCATTTATGGTTTTTTACTCAATCCTCTGAGACAGTAAAGTGTACTTTTTGTGGAAACACCTTTTTACCTAACAAAAAGATGGTAGTAAACATATCTCTTGTAGATATATGTGATATCTAGAAGAAGAGGGGAATAATCCTGTGTTTCATAGTCTTTTAAAACATGACGGGGTAAGCGGGACAGAGATAATATTTGTTCTGCTCACACATCCCATCCCAACATGTATATTTTTATTGTCCGTAACAGGTTACACTTAATACAAAAAACAGTCAATACAAAAGTAAAGGTGGAAAATTGAATGTCATATTATGTACTGAATAATGTAAACTGTACATTGTTACTGAGGAAACTGTGAGGTGGCAAAAGCTTGATGAAACATTAGAAGACGTGTAACATCCTTGTGCATTACGTTTTTTACTCTTTTATATTTGATCCTGTGTATTTCTTGGAAAATGTATGCTGGATGGTGATTTTGCACTGTAAATAAAATGTGATTTGATTTGATTAGATGTAGACTATGTATTCCTAACCTTGACCATAGCCAACCTTTTTTCTATACTATCCTAACTCAGCGAAGGCCCAAACACTACTTTTATATAATGGTGAGATTTAGTGAACTACAGACACAAAGTCAGAGGACACAAGGTCATTACAACATTTAAACATTTTTGTTCAGATCAGCAACAAATCATTTTTTGTTAAACTAATTGATCAAAACTACTACTACTGGAAATTATATTACACAAAAGTATTTTTCTTATTTAAGCCAATAAAACAAGCTCTAAAACATAGACAATAGGGGTGCTGAGATCATTAAAAAGAGTACAGTAAAAATGCATATTGCAGAACCACAGTAAAAGATAAATGTAAACAAGAATTACATGAAATGAAATGAGTGAATTTGCTTTGAAACCCCAGATCCTCTAGAAATACTATAGAAAACTTCATAAAAAGTAAGTAAACAAGCATCGCTGTGACGGCCCACACATATTTTCAGTGACAACACCAGCATACGCAGATATGTTATGTACACTGGCCTTCTGTACACAGATCACCCACACACACAGTGGAATTTGAGAAATGTGAGTCACTCATTAGTAAACCACGAAACATCTCAAATCCTCCCACAATTCATGTCAACTCCCACTCTAACAGAAAGATATTAAATAATTAAATAATGTAAATTCTATGAAAAACCCATTGCTTTATCATGTAAATGTATTAATACATGTAAAACCAAAGTGTAATGAGATCCACATTATAACTTCATGAAACTGATAACAGATTGTGTGTTTGATGAGGTTGTGACCTCTGTGCTTGTGTGTGCCTCAGCTGTCCAAAAAATTATCTCATACAAAAGATTTTTCCTGCTGCTTCACCTCTCCTGCTGCCACAGTGTTTGACTTGTCCTTTGCTGCTCCGCTGAAAACAGTCGGGGTTCTTCCTCCTGGTGGAGAGGAGCCGACATGCAGCAGAGCACCCCCCAACACAAGCATCACACAGGCCCCCCAGCCCAGGTACAGCGCTGGTCCCAGCTCTCTCTTTAAAGGCGCTGCAACGTTCGGGTCATAGAAGTCCCTGATGATTGTATAGGCAGTCCAACAGATGGGTATCAAGTAGGCCAGGCCAGCCACAACGAAGAGCATGCCTGATATCCTGGCCAGACGAGACTTGGAGGCCTGGTTGCCGTCACCCATGCAGTGAGTACACTTGGCCCCTGTCACCCCAAGTATGAGGGCAAGAAGGCAGAGGAGCAGGGAGAGAACAATGAGGCCCCGTGCGGCTTGGGCAGATGTGGGCAGGGCCAGGGTGGAGTCATAGGTCTTGCACTGGATGTGGCCTGTGGTCTGAGACAAGCAGTTCATCCACAGTCCCTCCCACAACACCTGGGCAATCACCAGCTCTCCACCTACAA
This sequence comes from Micropterus dolomieu, assembly GCF_021292245.1. NCBI lineage: Eukaryota > Metazoa > Chordata > Actinopteri > Centrarchiformes > Centrarchidae > Micropterus > Micropterus dolomieu. The sequence continues at coordinate 32,008,523 of NC_060172.1, forward strand.
AGGCGGACACACGCCAGAGAGGGGCTGCACACACCAAGGCCCCACACACCCAACCCAGCACTGCAAACACCAAGCCCAGCAGCTGAAGACCTGTTGACGCCATGACCACTGAAGACACGTTAGCTCGCTCTCAACGTCTAAACAAAAAAACTGAAAATCAGATTTCTTCTTTTCTTGAGTTACTGAGAGTTGTGTACTCAGTGAATATAAGTCAAGTCTTCCCGCAGTCATTCAGTAAGATGTCCAGTTGTTGAGATGAGCCCCCTTCTCTCTTGTTTAAGACCTGCAACCTTAAGATGAGTTAAGATAAGTTTTCAGCAAATTTATTTACAAAAACACATTTCAAATGAACTCATGAAGGAATTTACAGATCTGAGAAAATGGAATGAAAGTTAAAATCATTAAAGAGTAGTACAACATATATTTGTGCTTTATGAAGTGTGAAGTAAGTAAAAATAAGAGTATTAAACTTGTTCCAGCTGGACCTGGATTCTTTAGTTCAAGAAATTCTTCTTACTTTTTAATCATTAATGAAGCAATCAGATGTCCACAGACAGCGTGTTGATGATCCTTCTTGTGCGTCTTGGTGGTGTGAGTAGTTGGTGTCTTTCTTCTGTTATGACTGGCCAGCTTGTCTCTCTGGATCTCATACACATGGGTGTAGGAGGGCAACAGTGTGTAATACTGCATAGTAAATACACACACACACACACACACACACACAGCTAGTTATGTGAAAAAAAGACAGCACAAGGACACTTTGTTACAAACATTGTTGAATGCTATCATGTTGTCATTTGTTGGCGTTGGGGAGAGCTGATTGGAACCTGATGCATACAGACCTGACAAGCACAGCATGAAACAAACCCACATGTTGTAATATAGTGCAAAGAAATGGCCTCTTAGACTGTAAAACATGTACTGACTACATTATTTTAGTGAGCACTTAAGTTGTGTGGACACTTGCAGGTGGGTACATTAAAAGTTGCTCTCCATGGCCACTAGATGGCATTAGAGAGACCCATTTCTGACTTTACCTTTCCCTAATTTTAGCAGCTTGAGCACAGTATGCTTGTATTGTATTTCCTTGTCAATATTTAATGACTTTTTCTCATTTATGCACTTTCTCTGTGTGCAACATGTTGGAGCGAACACTGCATTTCTTTGTGCAAACCTGTATTGTGTAACGCCAATGAAAATGAACCTTGAACTTTAATTATCAATAAACAGGACGTATCAATAGAAAAGTTAGTCAACTCATATTTTTGACTAAATGCCTGGTTTTTGTCTACAAAAGGGGATGCAAATGAGTTTGTTAAGTCTCTAACCAAACTATTTTAATAATGTTTTCAACCTCTACTTATTTCAGTTTCCAGGAAATCAGAGGTAAGGTGGAGAGAGGGAAGGTAACAGAGTTTCACTTCTCTGGAAATGACTGAGGTGGAGAGAGGGAGGAATAACTAGCACACAGATTCACTGTGATCTGGAAATCTTGGTAAGAAAAACACAGACAGAGTTTGTGATTCAAAGTCAGCTTTGAACTGTGTTTCCTCGAATTTCTTTCTCTAGAACAACATGGGGTTAACTGCTGTCTGTCCCAGGTCCCCATGTATTCCTGCTGGTGATCAGACTGATTGAACGGTTCACAAAAGAGGAGAAGAATGCCATCAAGTGGATCACTGACAACTTTGGTGCTGAAGCCTCTAAGTACACACTGATGCTTTTCACCAGGGGAGATGAGCTCAAGGAGAAGTCCATTGAGAGTTATTTAGAACAAAGTTCTGAACTCAGGGAGCTCGTCAGTGACTGTGCAGCTGGGTACATTGTTTTTGACAACATATGCAGGGAAAATCGCACTCAGGTGACTGATCTGTTTGAAAAGGTAGACAGGATAGTGCAGTTAAATGGTAACCATTACACCAGCAGCATGTACGAAGAGGCCCAGAGAAAGATGAAGTCAGAGGAATGGCGGAGCAGGTGTGGAGACAATATGAACACTGTAGGTAACGCCTTGATGTTGGCAGGAGCAGTTAATGCCCGTGTATCTGGTGCTGTATCTGTGGGATCATTCTTTATGCTCGCAGGTGCAGGGATTTCTAAAGCCGTTGGGTGGTGGATGAAACCTAAAACAAAGGACAGCTAAGTCGTGTGATGACCTTTTAAGGGTACTCGTGAAGTAATTCCATGCATTACTTTTTAATACATATTTCATGATCTCAAATTCATATTCATATTTGTCTTGTCAAGATGTTTGTGGAGGTGGGCATGGTTGGCATTCAGCTGCAGGAGGGAGAGGTGGCTCAAGAGGCAGAGCAAGGGAGAGCGAATTGTGTCAGCTGTTGTTCACTGACTAATAATGCTCTCCTTCTAAATGCAGTAGCATGCTGGACCTTGGATGGCTGCCAGTCTACTGAACATAAACACACTTGGAAAAACAGCCGTGTTGCCTGTGGACTGTGTATAGACACTTTTTAATTCATTTCAATTCAGTTGAATAAATTTATTGGGCAAGACCAGCGTGAGTGCCACAAGAGGCACTGGGATCGTGATGTCTGTGTGTGTGTGTGTGTGTGTGTGTGTGTGTGTGTGTGTGTGTGTGTGTGTTTGGGGGGGGTGGGGGGGCTGAGTAAAGTGACTGTGCTGTAAACATTCTCATGTGTTGGGGCACCCATTAGTAGTAAGAAGCACCTGCTACAATCTTATTGCTTTCCTGTGTACATTATACATGTGGTAGAAATGATATATTACATTTAAACATATTAGACACCGATGTCAGCTGGGATTGGCTCCGGCCCCCCGCGACCCTGTACGCAGGATAAGCGGTTGACGATGGATGGATGGATGAACCTATTATGACAAATCTTCTGAATATTGATGCTGTACACTCTTGTCCTGAACAGCATTGTGTGTGGAGATCGCTATTGTAGTTTCTGTATCAGATGTGTAAGAATAAAATAAAACAAGGAGACAATGCCTTCATTTCGTTTCATAATCTATTCTACATGAAAATCCAAGTTTTGAAAGCAAGACTTCCCACAAAAGTTTCCAGGGCTCCTCACTGTTGCTTATTTGAAATAAACTTAGTTAATTCATAAGAGTAAGCTGGATCTGACAGAACCACTGTGGGTCTTGTCTAAAAACAAAAAACAGATGTAGATATTTTCATCAGGGATTAGTGAAGACTATTTCAAAGCAAAAAGCAGAGTGAATGCTGGACTTACATTCACCAGATGGCCAGAAACCTATTTGAATTTTGACGTAGCTCATTGCTTGACCTCTTCACCATGTCTCTCTCAATCTGTATCTAAATACATGATTTGCAAAGGTTAAAACTGAAACTAGAATACTGCTGCGAAACAAAGAGATGGATTCAACATTGTTTTCAAACTAGACAAGCAAGAAGAGCAATATTGTTCTGGTATTTTTACAAAGTCAAACATAATAAATCTATTTAAAGTGCCTGTCCATTGCACAACATTCACAGGTGTATTTCTGTTTATTTACATTTATGGGACCTTGATCTTTGCACTGACAACTTTTGGCGATCATGGAGGTATAGTTGGAACATCAGAAAATTTTATCCAAATATTTGCATTTCAGCAGTAAGAAATGTTAGGGAAAAATTACCAAAGTAACTGTTTTATTGCAGTGTTAACTAGTAGTTTGAAATGGTATATTGTCTAGCTGTCGAGCTGGTGTTCACACCACCATAACTGTAAATTATAAACCACAAATTAAATAACTGGTTTTTTTTGAGCAGCACTGAACAGCTTTGTATGGGAGAAGTTTTGTAACATTAGGTCAATGTAAATGAGCACCCGTTATCATGCTACGCCCTCCTATCCCATTGTCTGTGGCAGTGGATCAGTAATATCTGTCAAATTACAGTTCTATTGTCAGTATTGACAGTGAAATCTATGAACAGGCAATATATAGAGTTGAAACAGTTTACATTTACTGGTGCCAGCCTTTCAGATGTTAGTCATATAAAACTGATTATCTTTGGACAAGATTTTTATCATCAGCTTGAGCTCTTGAAATAGTGAAGGACATTTTTTCACTTTCCAAGCCATTCCCATACTTTTTTCATCCCATCATTCTGGTACAGGTTGATTTCATCTGTCCAAAGAATGCTGTTCCTGAACTGGGCTGGCTTTTTTAGATGTTAGGCAAAGTCTAATCGGATTTCTATTCTCGAGGCTTCACCCACAGAATATACAATAATGCAGCATAACGGTGCAGGACAACACCAAAGTGGAAGACCCATTCAGTAAGTTAGAGTAACGTCACTTACTATGGTCTAACTGTTAGAAAAAAGAGGTATTCAGTCTTGCTCGACAACCATTTTCATTTGAGCTTTGCTGTTTTTGCTGAATTGCTGGTGGAAATATTACTGTAACGTTGCAATGGGAGTTTGTGATTGTTTTGTGATTGTTTTGTTTTTGTTGTGTGATTGTTGTGTGATTGTCTCTTGTTATGTCTGTTTTGGACGATGCAGAGTGCTCGCTCATGAGTTCATGAGCACAAGGAAATGTAGTAGCAATCTGAAGTCTCACCATTAGAGGCCGCTGAAAACTACGTATAGTCCTTCAAAACAACACTCCTTCATAATTACAAGTATGATTAATTTATCTGTTCCTTTTTACATTAAAGGTCAAGTTTCATGAACATCATGGTACTCTTTGTCATCACAATGTAAAGTGTGGTTATATCTGTCAAAAAGTTTCCTTGATGGCTCATAGTTTGATTCAAGCAAAGGAAACATACTGATCACAGTTGATCCCTGTAACGACGCACACATTCAAAATTCCTGGTCAGCAAAGGGGAAACAGAAACGCCGCCTTGATGAAAGAAGATCTCCAACTGAGTGGGGAAACTAGCTCCACAGGAACAAAGGCAACACATTCACATCATGACATCAGTAAAGTCGTCATCTCTGGACAATCCACAGACCTCACTCAAATCTTTTATGTTGATTAGTCACAGAAACTGAGATGTTGTTTATAAGAGAGACATCCAAAGATGCTGAATTTGTTTAAATTTAAAGTAACCTTGAACCTTCAAATGCATTTGACAGTTACAGTGCATTTCATGAATTTCCTGTAAATCCAGTTACATTATTCATTGAAACATTAATTCACGCACACGCTGATGGCAGCAAGCTACCACGCAGGGTGTTCAACCATCTAAAGCAATTTGATTAATAGAAATCTGAATTATTTTTATATATATAATGTAAACTATTATTAACACTATTTAACGAATACCAATCTCAGTTACCAATTAAAAATTTTTATTTCTATTTTTTCTATTGTGTATTATCATTTTGTTAACTTAATCTGCCAGATCTGCAAAATGATGCTACAGTATATAAAAATGAACTTTGTCATTCTGGTTTTGTTAGCCAGTTTTGCGCTTCATGTATCTTCCTTAGACATGATCAATGACGTGTACTCATTATATTGCAGATATGGGTTATACATATCTATAAGTGCTTCACCCACATTTCTCTTTATAACTGTCTCACAGACACAGAAGGTATCAGTGATTCAGTGTTTGAACAACTTAACTATAATTAAATATAGAAAGTCTATGATTTTTTTCATTGTGGAAAGTATGTAAAGAAATGTGATTCAGTTAAGCTAAAATACAGTATGATCAATATGTGGCAGACAGACTTGCCTATAGTTGACCATTCTAAGGTCTTTCCTGGTATTTGTTGAAGATGGTGTGTATTAGCAGTGATGTAGTCGCAATTTACTGAGCGGTTGCTCTGTTAAGACTGTTTCCTCACTTCCTCACTCAAATGTGACCATTGTCTTTCTTTTCCTTTAGGGAAGTGAGCTCCTAATGTTACTAATAATAAAGCAAGGAAACAGCACATCATCGTTTAAATAAGGAACAGTAATTAATCTGCATGAATATTTTATTTCATCATAAGTTATGAAAGGATAAATTGTGCAAAAACATATTTATAAACCATATGAGATCATTTTGCACAATATTCTAACATTATTGATTATGGTTTCATACTGATTCTCATCAGACAGAAAATATCTGTTCAAGTAGGCTGTAACTTGTGATGTGTTATATTCATAATACGAAGGAACGAAGGAAGAAAACAAACAAAAGGAAAACAAGTGTTGCATTAAATTTTGTCTGTTTACTATCGGCATTAAATTACCAAACTTCTGTTATTGTCAAAACTTGTTCATTTTGGAAGCAGAAAAGAACAGAACATCATTGTGTGCAATACTAATAGTGAATATTCAGCACTGCAGATCAACATATCCTTGTCACTAGCCTAGTTATACTGGAACCTCTGCTTTGGCTTTGCAGCTTATGCCCTTCCATATGCAAAAAGCAGCGAAACCACATAACACTCCCAGGACAAGTACAGGAGCCCCGAGAGCCAAAGCCACTGTGGTGTCAGCTCCCACTGCTATCACCACCCCAGCTATCACCAACACAACAGCAGCAGCCGAGGCTACGCGTATATTCTTTCTTCTAACCTTTTTCTCCTTCTCTCTCTCTTTCTCTATCTTCTCCCTCTCTGCATCCCACATTTTCCTCTCCTCCTCTTTCTTCTCTTCCTCCTCTTGTTTTCTCCGCTCCTCCTCCTCTTTCAGCTTCCGCTGGGCTTTCTCATACATCTCGTTGGTGTAGTGTTTCCCCCCGTTATCCTGTATCATTTCCTTGATCATGGTGATCAGCTCTTTGACCTGCACTTGGTCATCTGCGTCTTTGTTGTTGAAGGCGTGGTACCTGCGTCCGAATGTGATTGAAAGTCTCCGCAGCTCCTTGCACTCCTTCAGAGCATTGTCAGCTTTAGCCTGATCTTTACACGTGAACAGCATGATAGTGTACATGGAGGCATCATCTCCAAAGTTATCCTGGATCCACTTCACAGCATTTCTTTCCTCCTCTGTGAACCTCACTCCGAGCCTGATCACTAGCAGGAAGGCGTGAGGGCCGGGCACTGACATCTTAACACACTCCTCTATTCTGGTTTTTAACTCTTCTTCTGTGATGGCTGTATCAAACAGACCTGGAGTGTCAATCACCTGGACCACAGTCCCGTCCACCTCCCCGCTTCCAGTCTCGCAGTGCTTGGTCACAGACACAGGGCTTGGGTCCTCTTTGAAGGCAGCTCTCCCAAGAATGGTGTTTCCTGTTGCACTCTTCCCAGATCCGGTCTTGCCCACCAGGACTATCCTCAACCCTCCAGTCAAATCCAGAGCTGTAATAGCAGAGGTAAAATGAATGTTGAGTGCAATAGTCTCTCTCTAGTATAACTTGCTGTAGGGTGAATTCAGGTATATTGGGACAGTTTTTGTAATTCTATCTTGTGATCTCATTCTTGTCATAAATTTAAAACAGTAATCCAACATATGATATATTTCTGAATTCCTCAAGATGTCTGCTTTCTTTATGTGACGAAATTAAGTGTGTACATTATTTTGACAAAGCTTGGTTCACCATTTTGTTGTTGACACAAAACTCATTTTCAGGAACATGTTTGGTAATTTGGGACACAGTTTTATTAGCGTATAACCTAGCCTTTAACCCTACTGACATATTTCAAAAAGTATTTTAAACTTAGTTCTTAACCATAAATAAAAGAAAAAGAAAATAAATATATGTCTAAAGTTATGTTATATTATGTTTTAGCCTATCATTTGTTGTGTTAGCTTAATTCATTATTACATCAGCAAATGTCAACAGGCTAGACCATTGATTAAGATGTTAAAATCATTAAACTCCAGCATGTTGTCAAACAATGTCTATTCTGCAACAGACCTTAAATTCATCATAATAATAAATCCACAGATCAAACAAAGTGATGTATCAGCTCATCTTGATTAGACTTAATTATATGTTACAGAACTACCATATTAAACATACTAAACATTTGCTTTATTGTTTACCATTGTCAGAAGATTGTTGGAATAGGATAATTTGACCAAGGGCCTTCTAGAGACAATATATGGGATTAGCATCATTAGCAATAGCATTTTACTCTATCTACTTAAAAGTTGCCTGTAGGTTACATCACTGTGGTTCTGTGTTGACATACATGAGTGGTTCTTCTGTATATCTGGTTTTATGAATCCATACTAGTGGTAAATTTCATTTTAATTGCCTTTTAACACTGTCCCAAATTACCCAAATTAACACGTTTGGTAATGTAAACATAATTTCCAAACAATATTTCGTATTTTGGTACACTATCACACCATACATGTTTTGTATATAATTTAAATACTACAGTATATTAGTCATCAAATGTTTTACCCTTATATCAAAATCAAGCTGAAGCCTATGTCATTTCTGTTAACGCTTGTTTTTTGGGATCAACTTCCTGTTTGATGCAGACCACACACCCCCATGTGATGACACATAAATTATGTCATGTGACTTTAGTTATGTGCATTCACAGCAAGGTCATAGCACCAATAACTTTGACTTAAACTTTGACTAGAATTAACTTAGTAAGTATTTTTATAATTAAGGAAATAGATTCAACACAAATGCCAGAGCTCAACGATACACACAGTGTGTTTTGGTGAAAGTAAACATAAATAAGTGCAGCTTTAATCTCTTTGAAAAGCATTCAGCCACTTACTATCTTTTAACATTTACAATCAGAGACTCTTTTGTTGAGTAATAAGCAATTAAGTCTGCAATTATAGATGTTAGAAAGGCATTAATAAAGGATATTGTTTCTGATAAACCATCAAAATAGAGCAGCTGCAAAGACAGAGCCAGTAAAGAAGAATAAACACCAGACTAAGGGATTTTTTACAACCTGTCAACCCCAAATTTGTTACTGATCTAAAAGCAACAATTAACCATGTATTAACATTAATAAATCTGTTGTCTAACTTATAAAGCCTTTATAAATTGTTCCGTATCTAAAAGTGGCATACAGATATATGTATGTCTAATTATACTGAGAGATTTCGTGAGAGAAACAATGAATGAGCATACCATCGAAGTTATTCAGACCACACCCATCAGACCGAGGTAGAGTTCTCTGCTTCTTTTCTCGCAGCGGTATTGCTGTGGTATGAAATTATACCATTGAGACACAAAAGAAAATAGACTATTAGGCACAGACATCATTATCAAGGTCTATGTTTTTTCTATCTTCTTTTTGTGCTCTTTCCTGTGTCACAGTGTCACAGTAAGTGCTAGATCATAATGAAATCATCAGTGCTGTTTAGTTATTTTAATATTAAGTCAGATAGATTGGTCTTACCTTCAGCCATTATTTCGGTTTTACCTTTTCCTGTTTCCAGGTGGCCAAATGCGTTTTTCCAGGCCTGAGTAGTGAACTTAGACAAGGTCTGTGACTTGACTTACACATTAGTTGTCTGAGAAACTATGCACAGGGAGCTTCCTGTTTCCTTGTATTGTCTTTGGTTTACTTCTGAAAATGTGCATCCCCAGAGACAGTTCACACCTCTCTAAAAATGTAGAAAAGGTTTGTAATGCTGGTATGTTTTTGAAAGTGAAATCGCATCACGAGAACATAAATTAAATGATAAACATTAGGTTATCGTACTATAACTATATATGGTTGTTTAAAAGGGAGGAAACCGCTGCAGAGCATCATATCCTTGCATTGTTGACGTCTTCTCCCATCAAAACCAAATCAGTTTGACTTCTATTACCCTGGATAGACTTAAGTTTACTCCAGTTCAGTCCCATCCATTAAACAGCTTAAATGTATCTGTACAGTTCCAACGAACATACTTAAATCAATAGACAACCTTTTGAAATAGGTAGAGCTGCTATTGTATTCTTCTTTCTAAACACAGATGGTTCTAATATGGTTGATATATGGTGTTCTGTGTGATTTTCTTACTTTTATGTGACGTATGTTCAAAATCAGTATTATGTATCCACATATTTCTTTCTGTCTCATATATGAATTAATCCAACGCAGCTAAAGCATACCCCCCCCCCACCCCCCCAAAAAAGTTAATACATGAAATTATCTAAATAAATAAAAAATACTTAAGTTTAGATTTTAATGAAAATATGTTTTAGTCACACAATCAAATATATTGAAACGGATGTAGACCTATGTAACAAATTCCTAATTCCCAATAAAAAACAAAGCATACACACAAATATTTCTGTTTAAGATAGTTTAAGAATAGGCATTTAATTGATTTAAGTCTCTGCCTCGACCAGTTGGGGGTGAAGGAGAGAGAGAGAGGAAGAGAGATTTAAGTGATTACTTATTTCAGGCTTAGCCATTATTTATTGCCTTTTCCATATTTTTCCACCCCTACATAATTTATAATCAATCATGCAATTCTAAGATGTCAGTCATAGCTATCTTGAGAACAACTGAGGGGTAATTTACTCCAGCATCAATGATTCCCATGAAAGCAAGAGCAATCCTATCACACCAAGCAATCATTTTCTCCTCCTCTCTGATCCTCTCCTCCTCAGTTTTCCCTCTCTGGTACATTGCAGTGGTGTAGTGGCTTTCTCCACTGGACTTCACCATTTCCCTTATCTTATCTAGAAGTTCTCTGAGCTGGATTCTGCTTCGTCTCTTGTCATTGATGAGTGAATGGTATCTTACTCCATGCTTGTTCATCAGTCTTTGTAGATGTTTGCTGTCTGCTGCAAAGTCTTCAACAGATTTACGCTCTAGCAAGTCAGCAAGATATAAAATGTTGATCATCCACATCCTGGACTGCAAACTGCTCTAGCACTCTATACATTATTGTATAGAGTGTATAGAGTATAGAGATTATAACAGAGGCTAGAACATTCTAACAAAGTTAGCTAGCTAATACTACTAGAAGCTTTTAGTTTGGTTTGTTTGACATTGTGAGAAAAGACACACTAAATCACACACATCTACAATCTGACACCACTACTAAAATATTCATTTCCATTGTGGTCTATGATGAAGACATGAAATGCACTTGAAGACACAGGTAATGCTGCATGCCGGCAAGGTAGGCCACTGCTCTCTGTAAGGTCAACAAACCACATAGTTTAACTTTTACATTAGCTACAAATGATGTGAGTGCATTGGATAATTATTATACAGTTCTTTATGTATACTGTCCCTGTCAAATAAGCATTAAATTAGCACGTACAGCTTGCTGGATGAAATACTTTAGTTACTGTTACAGCAGTATGTAGTACTACATGATTAGTTGTTTATGAAGAAAGTTTGGTGTTCAGCCACTGATGCCTCATTAAGTTATATAAAGCCATTAATAATTAAAAATCTAATAATTGAGCATTTGAAAGATAAAGAGTCAATTCAATTTAACCATATTTTATCATTCTATTCATAGATGTATTCAGTTACATTTTGTCTAAAAGTCCATTTATATCACATACCCAAATGTTGATTCTGGCAGTGAGCAGTTTGACCACATAATGTGACCAGCACGGGCTGAGATCCAAGCTTTTCCTCACAACACCTCTGTAGCATCAATCTCTTTCAACTCCCTCTTCCTAAAATGAAAAAGATTAAATGATAATCTATAAAAACGTAGATAGAAATCAAATGTTTCAGATGAGCTGTCTCAGCTGTCTGATATGTTGGCAAATGGAGCGATTCTTTTATAGCACAAATGAGCCCCATGCCCACTTTTCAAATAGCACTGATGCTGATATACTTTTCATTCAGGTTTTCCTAAACGTCACAGGATTTACGGATTTACTTTCATTCCCCTGGAAAACAGTGTTCAAAACAAGCAGGCTCAAAATGAGCAAGCTAAAAGAGGAAGGGAGACATCCACTGGTGTCAGGAGGAATGGCACATGTTCAAGTCACATAAATCTGTGTGTGTGTGCTTTGTTGCTGTCATGCTTGCTTTTCTTTGCTTAAAGCCACATAAGATAAAACAACCTATGAAGAACACAAATAAATATACAACTGAAAGTCAAACCAGGGTTTTTCTGAGCTCCTTTACCACTCGAAGATTTGTGAAATGTAACATTTGCATTTTGTAATTAGGAAACATGCCAAAATAATAAATTGTTTATGAGAAATTCAGCTTCACTGTTTGGGTTCTGTGTGAATTTTACATTTTCTAATGTAAGGCAAGGTTCCAAAAAATCTGACAGACTTTTCTGTTGAGCTTTGATTGTAACACCAATATGATGTGCAAATAAAACATAACATCAGCTCTTTTTGTCTAGAAGTTGGCTACGTTCAGTGTTTACAGGTCCCTGATTGCTTTGTTTTACAGATCTTTTACTGAGTCAATTGTTCCCTTTTCTTTTAACCGTTGGTACGCTTCTCTCAATTTTAAACAGAAAAATGCATTAACAAAGGTGATTAAGGTCTGTTTCAGTATCACATGCTCAGTTTATTATCACTTCTAGGACTCCTGACCCTTCATTTTAGTGTTGACAGGGCTGGAGTGATGATGTCCAAAGTCAATACACAGACCTTTGGTCTTTGTCACATTTCATTCCAAAAAGGTTTCTTGACACCATTTAGAAAAATAACAAATGTGATGGTCTCTGCAGCAGTCATTAGTATACAGGATGTGTAAAAGAAGAAAGAGGACACAGCCCTGGGGAGAGCTAGTTGATGTTGGAATTAGTCCAAAGAAATGTCCATTAGCTCTCTTCTCTTGGTGAGAAAGTCTCAGTGGTCTCCTAGGTGAAAGTCTGACTGTGTTTGTTTGACCCATCCATCCATCCATCCATCCCTCCTTTGTGCCTGTCATGATTACTATTATATATATATATATATATATATATATATGTTACCATATGTTAATATAGGCCTACACTTGATTGTATGTTGTGTGTAGCATGAAGGAACTACAAATTTTGTTTCGTTATGCACCCTTGTGCTGAATATCATTTACTGACTTAATGTAAAATTACAGCTCCATCTGTCTCATCTGCCAAGCTGATGTGTTGAAAAATAAACAGTGAATACCAAGACACTGAAACTGATCATAACCCACTTTATTCAAGAATATTAAGAGCACATAATTAATTTTATACATAACTAATTATTGAAGAAGAAGATACATTAGAAATATAAAGCTCATTTTTCAACATACTGAAAACTGCTTCTTACAGTAATATAACCTACTGCAGATAATCATACATTTCAAGCACTTTTTTGAAACTACACATTAGCTTTATGCCTGTATTATATACTTTACAATATATCGAGGACAGGAAATGAGGGTAGAATGACACAGGGAAGGACATTTAACAAAGGTTAGCTGATGGATGTGTGGAGGGAACATTGCAGGTCAAGGTCATTGCCACAACCCCTGAGAGCACAATGGTAATCTTTTAGCACCTATATAGTGCAACAACATTTCCTTCACATGTCACTTTAATGAAACAACAAATAAGGTTGACCAATTTCAAGGTGTGCAAGATGCAGAAGTACAAGATGTGGATGTCCAACCAGCAAAGTCCCGTCCATCTTCCAGCAGCAGTTTTTTGTACAGAGCAAACACCTTCTCTTCTGTCGTCTTTGGCTCTTCCTCCTCTGTGGAACACTGAAAGAACATTGGGGTCACTGATTCAATTACCGGAGGCATGATTTTGCCCTGTGTGTGTTTCACTTCGTGATTCAAAAAAATATTTCTTCAGACTTGATAAAATTACACTTTTATTGACTGCCTCCTGAATCTAACTGTGTGGAGCATGTACTCTCTAGTGGGCATTAGGAAGCATGGCAGCATGTACAAATGACAGTGAACCAGGAAGACTCATTCTCATTCTTCATACCTTGTACCCTACCATTGTGCCCTTTATATTTTCACTGTGTCACTTTGTTTGCATGGCTATCAAAAACGTTATGTAACACTGTAAAAACAAGGTCTTCATCTATACACCATGTATGTATAATGCACTGTACCTTTGAGTTGATTCAAGCTGTGAGCACTGAGAATTTGGCCGCATATGACCATCACAAGCAGGGTGTAACCTGGGATCCAAGCGTGTAACATCTCTGTAACTGTAATCTCTGCAAAAACCTTATAAAAAGATAAAGATTTAAAAAAGAAATGTTAAACTTTAAATGCAAATAAAATATTGTCAACAGTCTATCGAATCAGATTAATTAGATGTAATTACACATTGCAACTAGAATTAAAATTAATTAATAAATTGCTTAAATTGGTCATATGATTATGCAATGTAGGCAAAGCATTGTCCCTACATTGCAGTAACAATGTAAAATGGACGACTGAAACATGTTGATTTAAATATATGTATAATATATATTCATACATATATAAATTTCAGGTTTCACTTTAGCATCACTAAATTTAGTTTAATTGCTTTGGAAAAAATGATTTCTAAAGCATTTAGCCCAAACACCAAATTAAGGCGTTAAGAAGAGGAGGGAGTCATCCACAGGGGGCAGGTGCCTGCAGGTGTGTGTGTGTGTGTGTGTGTACCTGTTTCATTGCATTGATTTTTCTGTCATCTAATTGCGTGACAAGCTGCCTGCCTCCATCCATCGTTATCTCTGTTGCATGATCTCGCCCCCAGCTGCTGTGAACTAGCGACTGATTGGACTGTTGACATACACGACTCTGCATGCACTACATGCTGACATTCCCACTATATAGAAGTCATAGACAGTTAGGAAATGATGTGACGACAGCATCAGATGCTCTTCTGATCCTACTGGTTGTGTGCAATCATCATCAGGAGATCTGAAATCACAGCCAAGGACGAGGTGACAAGATGTTTACATACAATCACTGTGGACAAGCCTTGTCCCATTTGAGACCTCCACAAACTAGCCAAGCAAGTTTAGGATTTGTATTATTTGGGCCTCATCAACAACAGTTTCCAACTCAGTCCAAGGTCTCAACAAAACCATAAAACATCAGTGAAAATTGAAGATTAGAGAAAAAGAGGTGTAGATTATTTTACATTTACAAAACAGAAGAGAAACTAACAGTTTATCTTCCTCCTGAGGCACTAATTCAGACCTCTACTCATAGACCAACATAAATGGCCTATGTACCCAAACAAGCAATGCTTTGGGTTTGTAGAAGTGTGGGCTTATGATAGTGACCTCAGCAGAACAACAATTGTTCCAGTGAAGGACAAGGATGAGTGGGAAAAACAGCATCACGTTTCAGTAGTCCATGCTTAGAAAGTAGGCTGTTATCTTGTGTGTGTGTGTGTGTGTGTGTGTGTGTCTGTGTGTCTGTGTGTGTATGTGTGTCAGAGAAAAAGACAGACAGAACAACAGGAATGATGTGAATCCTCCCCACGTGCAAAAAAGGCAGGACCATCTGTTCATAAGTGTTTAGCTGTACGTGTGTGTGTGTGTGTGTGTGTTCACGCGTGCGTGTGTGTGGCTTTGAGTGTGCAGTACTTACCTACAACAAAAAACGTCAAGTGTCACCGCACGTGCTATGAAGTCTTTGGGGCCACACTGGAGTGAAAATGGCTGCAGTTTCCTGCAATGTGAACTTCCCAGCACGCGAAGCAGAAATTTCTGACTACCTCGCTAGAGAGACAGAAAACAATATATATTCTTTTACGTTCAGTCCTTTGATGGCATTGTATTTTCACAGATGTTAGTCAAATAAAATTAGCTTCATTGGCATTAATCATAGTATTCATAAAGGATTGTTGCCAGAGCAAAACATAACATTTCTACTCAGTGGATAGCAATTGATAACAATATCAACCATATTGTATGTGACAGATAATATCTGCATGTCAGGAAACAGAACAACTCATCAGAATAAGTCAAATAAACACACATTTAGAATAAGAAGGAGACAATTTATGAAAATAAAGTGTGAACTAATTTCCTATATAAGCCTATAGGCTAAGTCTTTACTCTTGTACAGAGAAACTGACTGTAGAGTAGTAAAGCATGGAAGCCAAGCAGCCAAACAGAGCTCTGTTAGAGTGAAACAAAAGTCTGATTGTACATTTTTCTGTAGATTACAGGACTAGTATAGCTCTACAGTGCAAAATTGATGACTGTCTGCTGGGAAAGAGAAGGCTGGCTCTACCTCTCTCTGAATTAAAGGACCCATTTTTTTAAATTTCAAGAGGTAAACCTGACCCCAACATCACTGTGTTGTATGTGTACTGTGACAGCAGAACAATTGACAGGCATAGCAACGGTAACTAAAGGGGTAAAATATTTATGATACTGATAAAACAGTGTTCTTTTTGATGGGTTTTAAGAAAGAAGTATACACACACTGATTAATGTTAGCTGGAGGTACATGTTTTCCTTTGAGCAGATGATGAGTGAGCTTACAGCTTTACAAGCTTTGTTGTGGTTTGCTCAGGTGAATTGATGTTTGAAGGCTCAGCAGCTGTATGGAGAGCCACTTTCACCACTCAACCCTTGAATGGCATAATAGAAAAAAAGGTTACAGGTCTTCAGGTGATTATACATTTCATTAGTCCATTGAATATTACAATTTAGTGGATATTAGCCTTCCATTCATGTGTTTTTAAAAGCAGTTCTTTTTATTTAAAAAAAAAATGGTTTTGTATGTGTTCCCCAAATCTCTGAGCTTCTGCCTGACCGTGGCACAAACATTGTTCTGAGGCATTCAGCCGTCATGACTCACATATCCACACCCCACATCTTTACAAAGGTACTCAATCAGGGCTCAGTGAGTAAAAAAAACTACTCTCACTTGTTTTCTTTTTTGAGAAAAAAGCACATGAGATCTTTGTGGTGACGTGGTGTGATTATCACATTTAATGTGTAAAGAGGTTTGAGAGTTTTATCACTACTTTTAGGTGACAGCGTGGGAGGGGTGTTAATCCATTTATCATTGCACATGCGAAGCAGTGTCATTTTAGTTAGCTTGTTACAAATGGGCACACAGGTGAAAAAAATGCTCATAGGTAGGGATCATGTGAGGTCCAACATGTCCTCATATCTAAATGACAAAACAGGTTGATTGTCAATTGTCCCTAAAGGAAATATATGTCTGTTGTAAAGCACCAAGACATATAGCCTATGGATGTTTCCAAAAACCACATGGCCGTTGGAAAGTACCAGCCCAGCAATAGGCCTACTGGATCTTTAGTACGTTATGTAAGTCACACAATGTTAAACATGAGGTTAATGTTGTGAAACAGGTTACTTGCATCAAAGCCACTTGGTTAGGCTAGGTAAGATCATGGTTTTGGTTAAAATAAGTACCCCATGTTATAAGTCATGACTTTACTTACCTACGTGACGTTATTTGACTTTAAATTTTAAATAAATCAAACTTGATTTGGTTTCACACTGCAGTCAACCCATCACCTCCTGTGTGAAAGGCATGTGTTTGTTGGACCGATCCATCTATCCACCCGAAACAACTCTCTAAATTTACTTTCTTGCTCTTTATACTACATCACCTGGCACCCTCCGTTGCAACTGTCATTAGTCCACTAGAGGTCACAGCCTATATAATAATGGTAAGTGTGGGTTCAAATAAGCTGCCACACAATATATCTTATATAGCCTTTTTTCATGTGAGGACATTCTGTGAGGTCTGTTGTGAATGTAAAGTCTGAGTGGTCTGATGTCTGCTGCTCAAATGATTCCCAACTCAAAAGCAGTGCCCATGGAAACTCTACCTCCAGCAGAAGGTACTACAAAGTGATAAATGTGTTCAAGGTATCTTTGTTATTAACATCAAGTGATTAAACTGTATGTGGTATCATTACAATGCAACTTTGTAACTTTTATTTGTTAACAGTCATCATGGACGTGAAAGCTACGTAACTTGTGTGGAGGCCTGTATCTGAGAGGTCATTTATAGAGTAGTGTAGGATGGGAAGACTGGAAACCTCTTGCTTTAATCTGGGTGTTTAGGATGTGTGGGATTCAGGCTGTGGACTTCTGGCAATCATGACTGCAGCATAACACACACACACACACACACACACACAAACCAGAAGGTTTTTTAAAAAAAGAATGGGTGAGAGAAAGAGTTGCTAACTAATAGATTTCTGAATAGGTTATGCAATAGTCATACAATAATCAAATCAAGTTCCTGACTCAACATCCTCCCACTTTCTCCTTCACAGTTGTGTGAATTCTCCAACACATATAGCCTACACAAATAGATAGATAGATAGATAGATAGATAGATAGATAGATAGATAGATAGATAGATAGATAGATAGACTTTTCCCACCCACGCGCACTACGCAGCTTCTTGTATTAATAAACAAGGCATTATGTTATTAAAAATATTTTATTTCGAAAAACATCATCTCAAGTGCATGTAATGACACAACGATACTGCATTATGTTTAAATGAAAATCCGTACTTTATTCGTTGTTTTAGTCGCTCTGTAACATTCTCACGTCTCAGTGCATTTGTCTCTCACTGAATCTGACATTTTTCCAGCGCTTTGCCGGGCTTTCTTGCCGTATGTGGCCCAATGACTTGTCTGAGATCCGTGCTAAAACTCGGCCGACGGGCCAGTGGGTACAGGGCGCCGCAGGGATCGTCGCGCCGCGGGGTCTGGCCGCCCTTACCCGGCAGACGCCCTGTCCGCATCGCCTGGTACGAACGGAGGGAGACTTTGCGGTGCTGAGACGGGCCAGTTTCAGCGGGAAGCCCGCCTCGCTTAGCCAAAGTCTCGAAGACTTTCTCTAAATTTGTGCTGTCTTTTGCAGACGTTTCAAAATAGGCGCAGTCATCGCCAAGGACTTGGAGCACCTCTGCCTTAGATATTTCTCTCTCAGACTCCAGGAGATCTACCTTGTTGGCGCAGACCACCAGGGGAACCCGCGGTTGTGCGCACGGCTCTGGCGCAGAGCATTTGGTGAGTTTGGATTTAGCAGCCAGAATCTCCGTTCGTAGGGTGCACACCTCTACGAAGGAGCTCCGGTCATCTAGACTGAATACTAGAAGGAAAATGTCTCCTGCAAAAAAACAAACAAACATTAAGATGGAAATTAAATCAATGAGTTTCCTAATAATGTATTTTTAGGAATATATATATAGAAATAATTTTTACGCATGCACCACCAACTGACAAGCACTTGTAAATGTGTGCAGGACAGAGATGAGCCAATACGCACCAGTGAGGATAGACAGCCGCCGCTTGGCTGGAAAATCCCTCTCCCTGGATGCGTCCAGGATGTCAATTTGATAGGTCTCTCCGCGGATACGAAACAGTTTCCTGAGGAAATCCTCGGAGGTGGGATTGTACTCCTCCACAAACCCGTCCCGAAGGTATCTTCTTAGGATGGATGTCTTGCCGACCCGCGGCGCACCAAGAACCACGATGCGCTTACAGTTCTGCGGCTTGGTGGAGGAAAGAGGGTCTTGTCGGTGATCGTGGCCGATCTTGGACTGACGGGTTTGATCGTGGAGAACCAGAGCAGCCAGTTGATCCAGTGGGGATCTCTTGCAGGGATGGCTGCTGCGCGTCTTCTTCTCCTGTTTCCACTGACACGTGGCCACTTTAAGTATCCCCAAGCCCGCTTTAATTCCCGATGAACTCAGGTGCTGCGATGCGTTTTTGTAAGCCAGTAAGACTTTGGAGGACCCGGTGCACTGCCCGTCCATATTACCGTGAAACTGGGGACCATCTACGGTGGAGCAGCTGAGCTGGTGCGGAGCAGGAATGGAGGTGGTCTGTGCGCCGGAGGAGATACTGCCCATTTCCATCGTTGTGGGTGGTTGTGGTTCTGCGAGACAAATTGGACAGAATCTGTGATCTGACGTTTTATACGCCTGTGCTATCTTGCCTTTGGCTGATGTCAGTTGTCTTTATATAGGCTATCCTCAACCCCGTAGCTCATTCGCGTCATGCTGATTGGCAGAAGGGGATGTTGTGTTCTTCAGGAGTTTTGAGCTCATAGGCTCAACTGAGCGACCAGGTTTTAGTCCACTTATCCTATACTATGCATGTTTCTGAAGCCCCTATAAAACTTGAAATGTGCGTCCAATATGATCTAATAGCCTAAGCAATAGATTTTTATTAGGCCTATTATTATTATTATTATTATTATTAGGCCTATTATTAGGCCTTTAAAGGTAGGCTTCTATTATTAGCCAACAAAATTTAAATAGGCCTATCACAAATCACACAGGGGCTTTACAGTCCATACAGCAGGAACCCTCCATCCGGATGAGGACCCCCCCCCCCCCCAAACCCTTTTAATGGAAAAAACCTGATTAGTAAACTTAATGTACATATGTTTTGTTTTCCATTATTCTGCTATTCTCACTTTTGCTATAGGCTATTAGGCATAGGTCTGATAACATAAAAAGAGAAAGATTTCTGCTTCATTTTGTTCTGTCTCAAATGCAGACAAATATCTTTTTAGATAGGCTATTTAAAAATATAGTAACCTAGGCCGATATATAACTCTATCTAACTTTATTAGGCTATATGTTTGTTTTATTTATTATATATGTTAGGCTACCATATTTTAATTAACTATCCTATCTGTTAGGATCTGTGTGTGTAGCATGAAGGGACTACGAACTTTCCTTTCGTTAGCCTATTCAACCTTGTGTTGTAGCTTTAATGATAAATAGGCTAAACATCTTTGCATGTGTAAACTATTTTTGCCTTGCTCATGTTCCCATTTTTTTCCTTTTCTTTTCTTCATACAGTAGGCAATGAGCTCATATCTTGTCCCAGATTTATTAGCCCTATAATTCTTTATTTATTGTTGTTCCTGTTCTTGTTCTGTTCTTAAATAAGAATCTTATTTAACGGCTCTGGTTTCCAGGCGTCCCGTTGCCATAGTTACGGTTAGAGAAGGCTACCTGAAGCTGAAGAGAAGCTAGCTTGATTAGCACTTCTAACTGAGGCTATATTAGTTGTTCTTAACTATTGCTTTCGCGGTAGTTAGACCAAATGAGTCGCGGAGAGTCACCGGAAAAGGAGTTAAGAACTCTAAATCACCCAGGTCAGCCTACAACCTTCTGTGTCTCTATGTCTGCCTCTTCCCCTCCTCTCTTTAAGCTAACATTAAGCGTTTGTCACTGTGACCTCTTCACCTGCGCAGCCTCCCTTATTTTTATACAGTGGTAGAAGAAGAACTTAAGTAAAATTAGCAATACCACAGCAGTATGAAAATACAAGTCCTGCGTTCAAAAATGTAGCCTCGTCGATTTCATTACCATTTAGTCATTTGGCATGTTAAAGTTAGGCTACTTTCATTTAACGTTAAGGACCAAACACAGCATCAATAAAGCATCAATACAGTAAGTACAAAAATATTAGCAACAAAAAGACTTAAAGCAGTGGCACATTTAATGGCAGATTATTATATTTTGTTGTCCCACACACACACACACACACACAACCAGTAACCTACCTCAAAATTGTGTCTACTACTTGAGCCTAAATTTGAGTACATGTGCCTACTTAGTTGCAACCCCCCACTGTTTTTTGAGAGTCAGAGTGGGAAGCAAGGAGTGGATCTGAAGCTTCAGTTTGGAGGCAGAACTACACAGAGTCTTAGCCAGAAAATAGGTCAATATCAGTGGCTTTTGATTGATTCTTTTGCAAATACATATCCTCCAAAGCGCTCTAGCAATTTCTTCCCTCAAGGGCCAAGGGTATCTCTAAAGCAGAGCACTTACCTGAAAAACTGTACTGAGTCTGTGAAAGGAAAGATGGAGGAAGTGAAGCAAAACATTTATCAAAGCCAAGGACAAATAATTGTTATTGTGGCCATGGAAACTATAATCAGTCACTGTTGGATTAAAAGAAATTAACATAATTGCATAACCATGTCAATGTCCCAGGGTAATCGCTCATCTCTGTGTGTGTATGTGTGTGAGCACTGTGTATGTGTGTGAGCACTGATGTATTTTGTGCACAACGAAATAGAACTTCTTTTCACTTTTTAAAATGTTAAAATCAAGGCATCGGTAATTACCAGCATGAATCATAATCTTTGTGTGTAGGGATTGTACAGAGAGATCTCATAGTTAAAAAGTATTTAAACGCCCAGTTTGACATAACATGGCATTACTCACACACACACACACACACACACACTGTTGTCATTTTCTTGACCCTACTCCAGAGAACAAGAAGCTAAAAACGGAGGAAGAGCTGAACATCTCGGGTGATGACCAGTCCACGAAGTCTACTCCTAAGGGTGGACGTATCCAGACTCGGGACATTCACCCACGGGACCTCAATAACGTAAACCACCTTCATCCATATATAGTATTTACCATTAGTTGGACAATGACTTTATGACTTTAAAATACAAATAGTGTGTGTGGCATCAACTTCCATATTAAAGCAGTTGTTGTATGTCTAACTGAGTATGTGATGTAACAGCAGTTTCATATACCAAAGCCACCCAAGAGCCGTCAAAAACCAGTGCTCATGGCTTGTGTGCGTAAGACACAGCCAGTTGATGGAGTTAGGAATGCTATGCAAGGGGCGGTGGCTCATGCAGGGAATCTGGAACCTGACTCTCAACCTCTGGACTACGCAGGTTAGTTGTATTCCTTTGCCCTTATGGATAAATAACATACTGCATATTGAACGTTTTGCCATAGTTAAAAAGAGGTATCCTACTCATAAAATGCATCCTTGAGGATTAATGTGCTGTTTTTGTTGTCCCTCTACTTCTCTTTTCATGGTTGGAAGGACTTCGGTTTGATGAGCATGGGATGATTCTGGCACACAGCATCCTGGGTAGTTTAGAGGATTTCAGAAGTTATTTGGAAGCCAAAGGGGAAACTGAGGTACATTGAGAAAATAATATAATGGGACACATGAAAGGCAAACATTTTTTACATACATTATTTAAAACGTATCAACCAAGGGCAGCTCACATTATGTAAACTAACAATTCAACAGCAGTACTTGGACTGTGCTACGTTAGTCACCTGTGGTTCCCTCTATCCTCCCTCCACCATGCAGTTGGTGAAGCGAATACCAAAGTCCCACACTGATACTTCATCTGAGACCTGTGGGAGGTATCACTCTGGACGTGGGATCCCTTCAGACCACAGAAACATCCAGAGTAATGCCCTGCAGCATTGGCATAAACATATGATTCAGCGCAGACAGCAGCAGGGCCTCTTATCTGGTGAGCTGATGAGAGTGCACAGAAACCTGCACCAGATGGAGATCAAATTTGCATTATTATTACTGTCCGTTTACAAATGCAGGGATGTGAGAAGCCACAATAAGCTAATTTACCATGTATTTAATAACATTAACAATAGACCAGTACCACACTGGCATTGTATTAGTTAAGAAAAAATATTTGAACCCGAATCAGGTGTTTATAAATGAAGAAACTATATAGCAGAATCCCAAGTGAGGTTTCTTATTTTAAGCAAATTGAAGAGCATTTTATTTGCTTATTTGTATTTGTAGCATTTGATTTCCTAAGCTTGCATTAATGTCTCTTGTCTGTCTGTCTGTCTGTCTGTCTGTCTGTCTGTCTGTCTCTCTATTCATCTGCTGCACTTTTCAACTCTTTGAAGACTTGCTCGACAGACCAGTCGAAAACTTACTGATGAATCAAGATAACCGTTTCAGAGAAGCTCAGGAGCAGAAGGAGTTTCTAAACCAAAATATGCCACTCATCCAGTCTGGATATGTATGACACACATTTGCTTACTCTGGTTTACTTTCGTCAGTCATGCTCCTATGTCACACTAGTAATAGTTCTACAATAACTAAAATCTCTAAACCAGATTTTCTCTGTAGCTTCTTCATTCAAATGTATCGGGATTTCTTTGTCTTAGGGTTACCGAGTGGGCAGTGAGTTTTGGAGTCTCCCCCAGCACTACGGAGATGAAATGAGTGGCATCACAGCCACGCTGACTAAGACAGAGCAGGGCAAACGGGAACCTGTCACACATGTAGCACAACCGAGGAGCATACTCCAGGAATCAGGTGCACACAAACATGTACAGCACGCCATGTCCCAGTTTTTTCCTTCAGCCATGTTCCCGATCCTGTTCCTTCTGATTGTGCATCTACATGAAACCTAGTGTTGTCCTAAAGAAATTTTAAAAATGTGTTGTGAAGTTGACAGTTAAACTGTCCACTTCTCCCTCTGATGAGACATTTTTAATAACCACACATCAAGAGCAATGCCAGAACATCTTCAAATAAGCTAATGGAAGAAGATGAATGGATAACAGAGGTAATGTAAACTGGTTGCATCCAAACAACAAAAGACAAAGAAGGGGGGACTTCTCTAAACTGAGAGTAACTATGCTTTCTCTGATTCCCTCCTGTAGGAATAACTTGTGCTGAGACTCTACGTCCAGCTTCTCGGACTTGGGATCAGAGTGCATACCTGCAGCACCAGTGCCAGGCGCTCGGAGAGGTTCTAAGGGACGTGGACATCAAAAAGCCGGTAACACAAATCTGTTACGGACAAGCCATATGGACAGTAGGAACATATAAATATATTTTGGTAGATCAGAATAGTCCCTACCAAGATATGAGTGAATGAAACACTACATTTATGTAGGCTACAGTGCTGTAGTTGGAGGGAAGTGGTTGGGGTAAATGGCGGACATACCAAGCGCAGGACTGTGAAACCAGAAGTTAGTGTTTACGTCCAGGCTCCTATCTGTTGTAAGGTCTCTGCAACAAAAGCACTTCATTGGTCATGGTTAGGAAAGGATCATGATTTTGGTCGAAAGTCACTGCAGAATTTTTCTGTACTAGTGCCAGTGCCTATGTCTAAAAAAATGCTGAATAATGCTGTAGTCACTACTAAGTGGTTAGTGTATTGCTAGATTGCGTTGGAAAATAAATAAATTGTCAGTGAACATTTTACTTATGTTCAGTGTTAAAATTTTTGCGACTTGCCATTTCCTCATTATGTTAATAGAAAACATAATTTGGTCAGCATTATGTTTTCCTCAAAACGCAGACCTATGTGCTGTTGCAAACAAATTGTATATTAAATGTAATTTCTGGGAGACGGGACTGTATATGGACACACATCCTATGTTGTTGTTATTTAGCATTTCTGAGGCTATTGTAATGAAAAATCAGTTAGTTTTATTTTATAAAAATAATTTTCCTCTCAGTCACTTCATCCTGGTGTGGGTTGTTGTGTCCCTATGTATCTAGAGACTGAAACCTACGACCCTGCTATAAACATGTCGAAGTTGGAGGTGTGTGATGCCTCCAGCGTACCTTCTGGAGTTATTATCTAATCCTGTGCCCCTCCCCCCAGACAAAATACCCCCACCTTTTTGTTGCCTATATTTCTTTGCACTTTGGCAAATGGATTCCATTTATACCGAATTAGATGTTAGCAGTTCATTTCTGCAATGTACCCATAGCTGTACAGGTAACTATCGCTGGATTATACTTAAAACTGTGAGGCCAGGTGAAGGGACTGGTGCATGCAGGTGTTTTGAAAACAAGGGGAAGTTAGTTGTTTGGCCTGTCTACCGACACAGTCAACAGTTGGAGATGCAGCAGTGGCTGTGACACACAGCCCATGGAAATAATAAGGTATTTAAAAACCACCCGATTGTCGGAATTTAGGTCAAGAACATTCCTTCTCAATTCATTGAAAATACAGACGTGATACACATATCTTCAGGTTCAGTGTGACTTTATTAGGAAATATCAGTATCACAATGGCCCTCTCAAACAAGGGCTCCATCTGACCAATCTGCTTAGAAATGATTGAAATAAGGCACTCCTTATAACTCCAGAATTTGCCTGAGAATCACCACGTTTTTAAGTTTTCATTCATGTTAAAACCGCTGATATAACCTGAAAGCTGTGACGCAACAATCCACATCACACATGATTTACATAACCCATTTTTTCTGTTCTCTCAAACAACGTACCAGAACCTAATTTCATATGCACAGCACATATCTAGATTGTGCATATTTTGTTTCAACACAAACAGCTTCATTATTAAAACCTCTCGTTGTCCAACCACACATCTCACTGAAGCTGCTCCCATCCTCAGGACTCTCTGTGTCTAGCTGCTGGAGCTACTAGATGGTCATGATCAGTCTGTATTTTCACAAACAACCTGTGAACATCCAGTCTTGGGCACACTGTTCTTGATTTTCTACAAGGAACAAACCACAATTCACTGGCAAGGCAGTCGACCATGCCCACACAAATACACATGTGCGTGCAGGAGCAAGGACAAATATGTGATGGTATATTTTATTACCTCTAAAATCTAAATTCAGAATCTGTACACACATGCCTAATGGGATTACTGAAGCACTGCAGCCCTTCCATAAACATGTCTGTCCATTCACAGAGATGGCAAAGTTATGAAATCTGGAGCGTGTGCAGTCGTAGAGTGGCTCTGTTGAGACCAGTGGGGTGACAGTGCTGAAGAAAAGGGACTGAACGTGCCTTACTGCTCTCTCTGAATTGCAATTACTCCATCATTAGGGGCAGGAGGTTCTGGTGTAAACACTTAGACAAATGTGCACGTCGTTGCACAGCCAGTTCCCATTTAATTCTATTAAAACCCTGAGTAACAGGTGCTGATTAAGGGAAGGTTTATTCAAATCATTGTCTCTCTTTTACACAATCTGTGACATAATATGGTAGCAGTGTGTTCTGCCGTGCTGGTGGCTAATGTGATGCTGAGGTGATTTCGGGGTCTGAAGCACCTTCTGAAAAAACACAGACAGAGACAGATCGTCCTCTCAGCAGCTGACTTATCCATGGCTTTGTGACATACGTGTGAAGAGAGAGAGAGAGAGAGAGAGATGAGGGGGACAGTCTGGGGATATTATGAGAGAAAACAGAGAGAAGAAGGTAAGTACTTAGGTGGCGACTTAGGAGAGAAAGATGTGGAAGGATATCAAGCCTCCAGTGTTATTTAAAAGTTTCACTCTGCCTATCACATGATATAGTGGTAGAGTTCATGGCAACATTCAGATGTGTAATATTGTTAGGGGAGGGGACATAAAGCAATACAGTATAGTAGAGTAAATACGAATGTAAAGGTTTCTCTGAAATACTTTCACTTTTTAAAATGTTAAAATCAAGGCATCGGTAATTACCAGCATGAATCATAATCTTTGTGTGTAGGGATTGTACAGAGAGATCTCATACTTAAAAAGTATTTAGTGCTCTGCTTTAGAAAAACTCGTCTTGACGAATTGAAGGTTTCATTAGACACCTAAGTCTGACCTCTCTGAATGCGAGTAGACAGGACATGGACATACATTTTTAAAATAGGAACCAGAATGTGTAAGGGACACACAAAGCTGACCTCCTTCTGAGCACTCGTGTCTCTTTGACTACAGGATATCGCTGGACTGGAGGTGATTGGCTCTGGCAAGCCAGTCACAATTGTCACGGTGTGTCATAGTCCGTCAATGGAGAAGGAGAAGGAGCACAAGGAGCTGAAGAAGGAGAACCTGTAAGAAAAAACTCTGCTCCTCTTTATTGATTTATTAGATGTTTGCCACACCTTCTAATTAAAGTCCAACTTTTTCTAGACTGAATTAGTTAACATCAGGCCAACAATGATGCCTTATTTCAAAGGCACTAAAAACACAATTGGTATCTCCAAAAGCCATTAATTCAACAGTGCATTCAACTCATTAATTAAGTCAGGAAATGCCATGTGACCATGTTGTGTTTACAAGTATTTGCTCAATCGCTGCTAAATATATAATTCAAACTGATATGGAAATAATGGAAACTAGGCATAAACTCCACTGTTTGTTCTTATTAGCAACCTAGATATTTAGTTATTCTAACATATGGATTTATTTTCCATTAATGTGGGACTTGCTTCTCCTCAATGTGTTGAAGTTAAATGTCCCAACATGTACTAAAAAGTCATGTTGTGAATCAGCTTACTGATGCTAAGTTTGAAAATGTCTCATGTCAGGGAAGTTGAATAAGGCTCAGTCTGGTCTTCATCTCGTGGGCTGTGTCCTTTGAAGAATGCAACCCGTGAATTGGGACACAGCTAATGATTAACTGACTCTTCGCTAATTTTCAAACTCATGGACTGAGTGGGACTGCTCTCTCATTGTCTTCCACAGTGATCCACTGGCACAGGATGAAGATGTCCGGTCAGATGCTCTGCTGATTCCTGCCTTGAGATTCTGTGGTCAGCTTGCTAGCTGGACTGGAAACTCTACCACTAACCACGTACAGAACGGGCCTTAACACAGAAAAGTTCACTACACTTCAGTACACTTCCTGCATGCTGTTGTCTTAAAAAATTAATTTGGTATAATGTCCATTTCAACAACATTAATCACATCAGTACTTTGCATGTTTCCCTGAACTATGTTAAGCTACCATTTTTTTCAGAATTATGATATTAAAAGTCCTTGCAGCCTCTCTTTATATGTAGGCTTTTAATATGAAAAAACATTAGGGAGGTTTCGGACATTTTTTGAATACCAGCTCTAATATGACAATATACACATACACACACGGTATGTGTTTTACAGTGACATTTGTGTTTATATCTCGCACATACTACACACACACACATATAAAAAAATAGATGGCTGGGTATGATGTTATTTGTTTTGGTGTCTGTATTGCCTTGGTTTCTGTCATCTCCTCACTCTCCACCACTCATCAATCAGGGAGAAGTAGGAATCAGTGCCACAATAATGTTTGAGGCCCTGACTGGAGAGAGAGCCTCATCCCACGTGGAGTTGCACAATGAGGGCAGCACAGCCATCTTCTACAGCTGGCAGCAGCTTCCCGTGCCACGCAGCTTTCCAAACCTGCGTACACAAACAAAGAGTCCACACTTCTACTTCAACTCCTCCTCTGGTACACACAAACATAATCAGGCACCTGCTGCCACCATGCTTACGTCATACTCTGTTTGTCCCTGTGTCAAACCATCATACTGTATCTTTCAGCCAGCTCTCAACCTGACATTCTGCTTTCCATTTCGCTTCCCCTCCCATTCAAGGTGTGATCCTTCCAGGTGACACCCAGCGGTTGGAGTTCATATTCAAGTCCAAGGAGCCAGGCATTAAAAGTGAACTGTGGCAGCTCAACACCCACCCTGTTTTGCTCCAAGGCGCCTCCATGCAGGTCACATTGAGGGGAGTGGCTCTGTTCCAGGACAAAACCGCAGACCAGAGGCTTTTCATAGAGGTGGTGTACAATTAAACTGTGCCTGAAAGTGAGACATAAAGATGCATGGGCAGATGGCACTAAGGTTTTCATAACAGAAACCCATGTTTTATTTTGTCTGTTTTTCTGTTGTGTGCACGAGCAGACAAAGCTGGAAAAGATAGTGATGTTAAAGCTGTGTCGGTCGATCGTGTATGAGGTGCTGCAGGGGGTCCACACCCCAGAGAGACCCAGCTCTCCTGCAGAACTCTACATCACTGAAGACCAAGAGTTTTTAAGCAAAAACCCCAAGGTAACTCTTACAGGTGGAATTTCCTTACAGCATGCCACACTTTTCTTAGTGATCAGTGAAGTTGTATTTGTTTGTTTTTTACAAGCCCTCCTTAGGACGTCAGTGTTTCCTACAGAGAATGATTCTACAAAATGTTTAAGTTGCGTGTCTCATAGTTTGTGACTCAATTAGCAATTTTTTTTTGTTCACTTCAGTTCAATCTGAATCTTAGTCACCCCACCCCATTCACTGGGAGATAACCTGTTAATGGACCCATTCATTGTGATGTTTGTTTTGATATTTCACTGGCTGTAGACACAGGTATGATTAGCCCATTATGGCTGCCTCTTCCCAACCTGGATTTTATCTTAGTCTTCATTAATTTTTTAGTTATATTATTGCCAATTCATGGTAGCTCATTAACTAATAATATATCATAACTACTAATATCTTAAATTAGTCCCTGTTGCCTCTATACTGTACAAAAGAGGTCATGTTGCCATGACAGTGCAGTAGGAACCTGGATTTAACGGGGTTAATTAGGAGGCTAATTAGATTGGGCTTGTAAATGTAGTGCATGACTGTCTCCTTTGCTGTAACAGACAATAGCAACAGACATGGGAGGGAATAATTGGAAACAACACTGGAAAGTGTAACCAAACATTAAGAGGGAAATATCTCTTATTAGAGGTCATCTGATGGCTGTGGGGACAAAGGATCTCTGAATGCATCAGGAGATCTTTTGTCCCCACAGCCATCAGGCTTTTTAACACCTCAGCCAATGGCAGGTTTCCCCTCTTTCTCCTTTGTCCACTCACTATCTCTCTCTCAATACCCACCACCTTTACCCACTGGGCTCTGTGCAAAATTCAAGTACTATGTGGTCCTTTTATATCACCTTTAATTTATTTATTTATTTAAGACTTTTTTGTTTTTAACCCTGTGCATGCTGCATTATTACCTTCTTCTGTTCTGCATTGTCTCTAGTCTACTCTACATGGATATGGTGATACAGATTGTGTGACCTACTGGACACCTGAATTTTCCCAAGGGGGATAAATAAATTACCAAATATCATGATGATGGCTTTTCACATGGTCACATTTTATCACCACAAAGAGTGGCACACACATTTATTCTCTACCCTTGAGGAGAGAATAAAAATGATGACATGCATCATAGTTGTTAGAGGAGGATAACTATCAGTTGCGATGATCTTCCTGTAGCGAGACAGTAATTTCTCTTCATGGGAGTCTTGTGGTCACATGTTTATACTCTCATTACTACTCCATACATGGTTTTAGTTGCAGTACCGTCAGCAGGAAGTGGAGGATCTAAAGAGACTGTGGCAAGAAGTGAATCCAGGACACAACTGGGACTTCTCTGTTGATACACTACGACAGGTAGGAGATATTATACAGTGTTACGGTACATAATAACTTCGTCACTGCAAAGGAAGTATGTGAAGGAATAAATTCATCAGATTGATCCATTTAGCAGGTTATAGTCACACGGGCCTCTTTGAATGCTCTGTGTACCCTTCTGTAAAATATTATACCATGATAATGCATCAAACACATATTTGTCCGTTTATCTGTTCCTGTATGTAAGGTTGTGCTGTCTCTGCCTGAGCAAGAGTCAGCTCAGGAGAAGAGCCTGGCCCAGCTCAACTCTCTGCTTCTGCAGCTTTCTGAAGCCCCTGAGCAGAAACACGACCGCCTCACTGCAGCAGCTGTAGGGTGAGGTATAAACACATATGAGTCATGCAGCAGCTCTATCATAGCATCTTGGCTCTGTCATACACACACCCACATATCACACCTGCACACCCAGTGTAGTGAGCTTACAGGTTATGGTGGTGTGTGGTGCCCCCTGCAGGCAGCAGCTGTGGAGGGAACTGCTGGACATGCTGGCTGCTGAGGCCATGGGGCTTAGAAATCTGCTGGGCCTTCCAGAGAGAGACACGTGGATTGATAAAAAGGAAGAATCAACAATCTCTGATGCTGGTGAGACTCACAGACTGGTGAAACAATTGGTGAGACAAAAGATTGGTGAAGTACTGAATTCATACTGCTTACTTCTGTGTCCTTACATCGCAGATGTGGCCAATTACAAAGATGAGAAGAATGACAAAATGGGAGGAGCAGCTGCTAAAGAGGGGAGGAGTGGGGCGAGGTCCAGATTGACAGATGACAACAAAGGAGAGTCCAAGTCAGAACCAAATGAAAAATCAGTGGAGGTGAGGCGGAAAAACATGTATGTGTTTGAGCAGCTGACTCGTTTTCGACGATACAGAGATGGGCTACTATAAAATGTTTTGCCACTTAGTGGCAGCAGATTCAAAAGTATATTAATTATGAGCATGAATGGAGCATGATGTTTTGCAAGACATGACACGTCACTCCAGCTGACTTTCAGCCGATCCAACCATGAGTCACCTTCATTGCTTCAAACAAGCTGTCACTTCATCATTCATTCATCTGCCAAAACTTCTCGTTTTCTTGTTACTACTGATATGCCAAACAACACGGCCACCTACTGCCTGCATCTCAATAATGCATATACCAACAATACTATGTTCTATAGGCTTGTTTTCTGAAATAACATATTATATGTCATGGAGTGTGTGTGTGTGCTAGTTCCTGTTCTCCATAACTCTAAGGTTTTATTCTGCTCTCCACCTGAGACTTGGTTTTATTTATCGGAGGACCTGTGCCACCAAATAACTGTGTAACCAATATTCACACACACACACACACACACACACACACACACACACCAAAAGAGCATGCACGCACACACACACACACACACACACACACACACACACACTTAGTCTTCCCATTAAACGTAGGAAGCTAATGCTCCATCCAGTGGTGTTCTGTCCCCCAGAGAAGCCATTACAGTAGCTTAGCAATAGAATATGGTAGTGGCCATTGTGTTTGTGTGTTTTTGCGGTGTGACTGGTGGGATGAGATAACAAGCCAAAAACCTCACTTAGCACCCCTTTTAATGCAGGTGATTGTTTTTCTGCTCCCAAACAACATGCCACCCATCCTCATTATATCCACCAACTTAGCATTGTCCTATTCACAAATCTGAATTTCAGCAACTTCTCAACGTCAGCACAGGGACTGAGAATGTTAATGAGGATGCTGACTGTGTTGTTCCCATGTAGACGAGATGCTGTGCTCTGGTGGCTCAGTTGCTCGTCTCATAAACGACGTTCTGGGTGTGAATCTGGCCCAGAACCTGTTATATCTCTTTTCTAATGGCCCATGCATCTATTGCCAGCCAACAGACTTAATTCCTAGTCTTCTTTGTACGCCTATATATTTTGCGGAGTGATTTTCTCCTCTGCGTGATGGTTGACTCATACGTAAGGTACAGCCTATTACTCACAGGGTACCATGGTAACAGAGCACTGCGTGAAAATGTGCACCTGCTCACCAATTGTGTGCCCAGGGTGTGAATTAATAGCACCTGGACTAGTCCAAGCCATCTGTGGTACACACACACACACACACAGCTATACCCTAACTCAAACAGTACAGGACATCCAATATATATGGGAGTTTTTTTTTTTACTGGTGTAAGATGCAATCAACCACTTAACAGCCAACTCAGAGTGGGAATTAGACTCTTCTGCATGCTTGGTAAAAACTGTCATTCATCTGTAATTTATACTAAAATCTTTCTCTCATTCCCTCTTTGTAACTCTGTCTGTCTTCTATCTGTCCATCCCGTATACAGGGCAGCAAAAAGAAGGGCAAAAGAAAGGATGTAGTGGGGAAAGGCACTAAGGAAAAAAAATCAGGGAAGGCCTCGCCGACTCGCACCTGTCCAGAGAGCATCAGTCAAAAACCTCCTGATGCCCAAAATGCAGAGCTGAAGGTGACGGACATTTACAAAAGGCTCCTGCACAAAAAGGCAAGTCATTTAAGGAACTTTCCATACATTTTTTATTTTTGAAGGGGAACGCTTTTACACACTAAGTTCACTCGCCATGAGGGGTACGACTCAACCTGTGAAAACAAGTTGTACAATAGCTGCTTCCTAAGAGTTTGAGAAAATAACCCTGATGATGTCATTAGCATTATCTCAGGTTGGGTTTTAACAGAAAATCTGGATTACAAACTGGAGGAGAGGGCTTTGAAAGATTACGAAAGACAGTTGCATAATGGTAAATGTAGGATCCTGTGTTTTTGGAGCTTGACCCATACTAGGGATTAAAAGTCTGCTTTTAGTTTGACTGTTCTTTTCTTTTTAATTAGTCTCTTTATAACATTATAATGTTGGGGGACTAAATCACTCCCATACCCCTTTAAAGTCCTATGTGCATCATATGAATACATTAATCTGATTTATTTGTCTATCTGGCAGGTTTATAATCTGATGGAAGGCCTGGTGGACAACCTGTGTGACCTGATAGATGAGCTGAAGGAGGGAGATGAACAGGACATACACTCTGTTAACACATGAGCTGCAGACACAGGAGCCCACTCAATGTGTACACCCCTAAATGTAATAAAAACGTATCACATAGGGTCATCAAATCTGTTTTACTATCTCATTTTGTTTTGAAATGAATAAACCTTGGAGTAATAAAATTCTGCCTCATTCACTCTTCCACACTCACGTAGGGTAACGGTAGGCCTACCGCTGACTCTGCAAACGCCGCGCCCCCTCTTTTACGCTCCCCGTTGTGATCGCCGTGTGTGCTGTGCGTGCGTGGCCTGCTGCCGGTGCCGTATGCGTGTGTGGATGAGGCTGCCTGAGTGAGAGAGAGAGTGAGTAAGCCGTGTGCTGTGGCTTATCCTTGTCCTATGCGGATTTTCACCACTGACTGCCTGCCCGAGCGGCTCGCATCATCCAGAATATAGGCCGGGATTTAGACACTGACGTTCCCATTCAGGGGTTCCTAAAAACACCCGCCAGTCGTCCCGCTCTCGCGTTTGCCGGATATAGGTGCGGAGGGGGGTATAATTGTGGTCGCCCTTCTTAGCCGATCCCAGCGGATGGGATATTATCGGGACGTGGAGAGGATGCTCAGTGGAACAGGCGGAAGATGAGCAATGGACAAGGTAAGCGTTACTCCTCCTCTCCATAGCTGGCTTTTGGGGCCATTAATTTTCATTATAAGTGGATATACCAGTCTACTATTTATTGCGCTATGTTGCCGACCTACATCTCACTCCTGTGGCAGCCTTCCACGGGAATCTGTGCTACACATGGCAACCCGCACAGGGAATCCACTGCAAGAGCGTGTGTGTGTGTTCGATGGGGTGTATTGCATTATGCAGACCCCTGGGCGCCCTACTCCGCTCCATAGCCACCTTAAATATACAGTAGCGTAGCCTAGCACAGCACGCATGCGCAACGATAAACGTGGACGACGGGCTGACGTTTGTTTTCTGTGTTGTGCAATTTGAGGCATCAGGCCAGATGATCGTGTCAGGTTTAGTATTTTAAGTAAAAATGCAGCTCAAGCAGAAGTCACAGTGTGCTATTGCAGCTGATTAGTGTCTACAGACAGCTGACCCCATAGAGTTGAGCATCACGACATGAGTTGATGATTTCATCGAGTGACTCTTGGTGGTGTTGGTCCATCTTGATTTTGTGGCTCAGAGAGTATCAGTCTAAGTTATGACACCCAGGTGAGTCATTTGAATGTAGAACTTACATCCGTGAATAAGTAAATGTACCCATATCCCAGTAAAACCAGCATGGGCGCTTTCAGGAGTTGTTGCATTATTCACAGAGCAGCTCCACAGTTTGTCCCTGGGTAACCTCATCACCCCTGTCTGTCTCTGTGCTGCATGTGCTGTACAATATTTCATCATTTCACACATTAGGCTACGTTTAAAATTACTTTATGCTTCAGGGTGGATTTTGTAGGCCTACTTCTGGTTAAAGGACGCCAGTTGGTGTTTGTGGATTCACATAATGGTGCACATATGTTGTTGTACTCAGACAATTTATCACAACGTTTTAACTTTTTCACAAGTCGGTTATTAGCTTGTCGAATAATCGCATTAAATATAACATTTATTTTATTGCTTTTCTGCTCTGGCCTAGACGGGTTGGATTCATAATAGGAGAGATGGAAGAGGAAGGCAATATACAAGTCAAATAGCTATGGTGGAAAGTACATTTAGTGTAGTAACATTGTACTTTTTACAGCACTACATTTACTTAACAGCTATAGTTACTAGGTAACTTTCATATTAAGATTTTGCATATAAACATAAACAGTTTGGCGGCGCGGTGGTGCAGTGATTAGCACTGGCACCTCACAACAAGACTGTCATGTCATGAGTTCAAACCCCGATTTCCCCGGCCTTTCTGTGTGGAGTTTGCATGTTCTCCCCTTGTCCGTTCTCTCCGGGTGCTCCGGCTTCCTCCCACCATCCAAAGACATGCAGGCAAGGTTAATTGGTGTCTCCAAAATTGTCCTTAGGTGTGAGTGGTTGTTTGTCCATGTGTGGACTGCGAGAAATAGTTTCAAACACATTATACAGCGCCAGACTTTAATAAAGTTTGTGTGAATGTGCATCTGTGTGTGTGTGTGTGTGTGTGTGTGTGTGTGTGTGTGTCCAAACACAGCATTGAAGATGATTTTGCAGAAAGGTGATAGGGGCTGAAGTTGCTGAGCTTCACTTTCTTCTTTATGCCCTTCATTCTCTCTCTCTCCCTCTCTCTCTCTCTCTTGCACACACACAAACACTCTGTCTAGTCCATCCTCCTCTCAGAGTTTTCTGTTTGTGTCCCTGCTGTGTGCATCTCAGTTCCTCTGTGCTTCTGCTGATGTTTGCTTTTTCGGCTGGATGAGGCATCCTGTGACTTGTGTCGGTGTGGCAGCCTTTGTGAACTTGTCATAGAGCAGCAGTGGACAGTGACATCCATTTTAAAGGATGAAGAAGGCACAAGAGTCTTTTAAAAGTCAGTAATTGTTAAATATAAACATTATTGTTTGTGTCCATGATTGTGGCAGTGGCAATCTGTTAATAATGTTCGTACTGGCTTACTGGGCACAAGCTAAAGGGCCCAATAAGCCGGAACCACTTTATCTTGGAAAGTCAAATTTGAGTCAAACATAGGGGTGCCTTGCTCACATTAGCTTGTGTCTGATCCCAGTTCTTTAATTCTGAGTTTGATCCATTGTTTATGTTTATTATCTTTTGCTTATTTTTTCACATGGCTATGCTAAGCTAATAATAAATAAATAAATAATGAGAGCAATTGTGAGCAATTTTCTCTTCATCTCCAGCGTGAGCAAAACTTGAATTTCAGGTAAAGCAGCCCTTTTAAATTCTAGTTAACCTACAAAATGTTTCAGAAAAAGATGCCAGAGAAATGTAACGCGTAGGCCTACTGGGAGATGAGGGGAAGCCTTTTTACGGGTCTGTGCCCAGGAGCCCTTTTCTCTCATAATCCGAATGTGGCATGAAATGAATAAAAACAAGTAAAATACACCAGATTATGACCTTATTGCATAACCATTACTGCAAAAAGGGATTTAGTCTCTATTTTTCTCCTTCTTGTGAGTTACTATTATCATTACATCATCAAATAGAAATATACTGCACACTTTATGAAATATTGATTAATATAACAAAATTGAATGTTGTATTATCTAGTATCTTGTGTAGTGTTGTATACAAATGAGTTTCATTGCAGTATTATATACAGATATTTTTTTATGCTTTGTCCGGTATACATTACAGCCTGACTAATGGGATTTTTTAAGGTCAATACCAATATTTGAGTTTAAAACATCTGATAACAATATTTCTGCCTATTTGTCTTTGACATAAACACAAAATATAAACAAACATTTCTGATAAGATACATTTCTTTCATGAATTCTGAGCAAGATTTGTACTTATCAGCTGACATTATATATGTGCTAAGCTAATATTGTCGTCCCACCCTGAACACATCTACAAGGCAATATTCACTCAAAGCCATAGCGCCAGCTTCTGGCAAAAGGATGTAACTACTTCTGTGCTTTGATGAAACACTTCTTGCAGGTTGGCTGTATCTACTTACCTACTCTACTATTTCAGAAAATCCTTAACATATTGATAATGTCATCTTGTAAAGCATGATGTTATCCGTGGCGTGGCAGCGAAGTTCCATGCTTTGCCATGAAAATGGAATTTGTCACTACTTCACTGGACATGCTCAAATCTGTACCAAACTTTACGTGCTTGATAACAGTCCTGCTCGGAACACATCTACATGCCAATATTCAATTATAGTCATAGCGCCAAGTGCTCTGTAGCGCCACAAAAGGGACCCAGGAATTGACGTTTAACACCTTTGTGCAGCGTCCAAAGCGCGTGGCAAATTCACAGCTGCACCGGCAGAGCTCCAGAATCTGCAACGTGACCGCCTCACACCTCGACATGCTACACATGCGAGGCCCGCCCAACACTGCTTGCAGCTTTAATTCAATATTGAACTTCCTTCAAAAGAAGAACAAAACAATGTTGTGATCAAAATGATGTTTGATTTGCAAAGTATCACTCTCTTTAATGACAGTTTAGTGAGGTCACCCTAGTTCAGCTTTGGTCTGGTGAATTATGTCTGTTCTGTGAAGGCTTAGTCGCAGGCAGAGGAGAAGTGTCACAGGAACCCTTGATGATCAATTCCCTTGATTCCTCTCCGAAATATGAATGTGGAATAGAAAAATGGGTTGTGTGTGTGTGTGTGTGTGTGTGTGTGTGTTGGCCTAAGCTACCAAGAGGCTTCATCAGACACCTGAGTGCCAGAGCTTTTGTGTGACCTACTTCCTGACTGGGAAATAAATATGAGCCACTCATTCAGCCGACATCGTCCATCATCAAATCAACTAGTGCAGCCTTTACCTTGAGCCATGCTAGCAACAACTCCACATGGATGGCAATGTTGTTCATGTTTCCCTCAGGATGAATTGTAATCACTTTGGTGGTCCCTTAACTTTTCTTCTAGCGCCATCATCAGGGACAGATTTCAGCTTTGGTTGGTTTATGACCAAATACCTGCTAATGTAATGGCATTCCCATCAGACCCAGCTGTAGTTTGTGTTTAGGGCTGATTAGCAAATGTTAGTATGCTAACACGCTACACTAAGATGGTTAACATGGTAAACATTATACCTGCTTAATATCAGCACGTTAGCATTGTCATAATGAGTTAGAAATCACAGAAAAAGTACGCTTCTTATAACTCTAGAATTTGCCTGAGAATCATCTGAAGTTTTCTTCAGTATCAAAGTAATCCAGTGATATTTGGCTGAACAGACATTTGGCATAGCATACTTATTATGGTGCAATTTTGCCAAGATGTAAACCAGTACAGAGTAAAAATGTTGTAGCCCACAGCATTACTCACTGAATTCAGAGAAATGCGTTCTACACAACTCAGAACTCAGAAGTTTCCAACATCCAACTAGAAAAGGTACAATGGAACATCACTCAAAGTCAGAGTTCCTACTTGTGGAGCAAAAACATGTACCCCGACTTCACGAGAAGCAGTTGAAGGACATCACACAAAAATGCCAGCTCCTATTGAAGCACACGTAAATGGTAAACCATAAACTAAAAGGCAACATAAAATATATTTGCCTGTATTTAATTTAAATAATTCATACTATAATATAGGGCTGGGCAATAAAACAATAATGATAATTATCGCAATATAATTTTCCTGAATAACATTATAATAAATGTTCAATATATCGTCAATAAATATTTGCTTTAATTCATTTGAATCACAAACAAATTAGCACCTAATTTTTCTATAAAAATATTTATTTTGTTGAAAAAAAGAGGCCTGAAAAAAGATTAACTAATCATATTTGTTGAAAAAGATAATAATTTTGAATGTTCTAGCTCAGATTTGTGAAGTGATCCACTGTTTTTGACGTCAAGTGTTTGTCACATTCTGACCATAAAGAAATGTTTATCCACATAATTAACCATCTGGTTTCTTCAATTTTCACTCAGGAGCAAAAATCTGCCTTTAAAACTGAAAGAAATAGTGATTTGACATTTATCGTGATAATTATCGATATCGAATGATATGAAATGTTTTTACCGTGATAACATTTTTGGCCATATCGCCCAGCCCTACTATAATATAGTAAAACCTGTTCTGTGTGTAAATTAATTGCAGATGTCTTTTCTGAACAAAGATTATTCGGGAAAACTTTAAAAATGTGAAAACATTAGGACATATAGGACTTTTGCAAATTAACAACTGAT
This sequence comes from Micropterus dolomieu, assembly GCF_021292245.1. Classification (NCBI taxonomy): domain Eukaryota; kingdom Metazoa; phylum Chordata; class Actinopteri; order Centrarchiformes; family Centrarchidae; genus Micropterus; species Micropterus dolomieu. The sequence goes on from NC_060172.1 coordinate 32,048,089, forward strand.
GTAGTTAGACGTAGCAATGTTTTTTGTTCACTTTGAGGTTGGAGGCTGGAAACTTCAGCTGGGAGATTTCCGATTTCCAAGGTGTCTCAAAGGCAGCATTACTGTCTACATCCCAAAGCATTTTCCAAACATTACTATCCCATTGGCGCTGTGGGGCACAATGTCAGACTTTAAAAACTGGTCTAGATCAGCCTTAAAAGAGTGAGAGTGACTTGATGGTTGTAGTTTTTGGTCCTACATTTTCTCTGTCTCTCCCTTATAGGAGCATCCGGTAACCCCTGAAAGAGAAGAGGAGCCTTCATTGCCACTGCGTTCCCCCTGTCACCCGCCCTCTTCACCTGTTGAGCGTTTGTTTTTCACTTTCTCCATCCTTCATCACCTGTCACCATGACAACCTCAGCCCTGCGCCGGCAGGTGAAGAATATTGTGCACAACTATTCAGAAGCAGAGATCAAGGTATAACAAATGAACTCCTTCAGGTGTTATTGATGTGCAGCATCTTTTATGTGGGAGGCAGGGTAAACTCCTCTAAATTAACTCTCGTCAGATCAAAACACATCTGAAGAAAACATACTTTTTACACTTTTGATCTCTCACTGATGATGATGACACTACTACTCTGGATGAAAAAGAACATTATCTGCATGAAATGTAAGCACTGGCATATATGTGACGTGTAGGTTCGCGAGGCCACCTCGAACGATCCATGGGGCCCGTCCTCGTCTCTCATGTCAGAGATCGCTGACTTGACCTTCAATGTGGTGGCATTTGCTGAGGTCATGGGCATGGTGTGGAAACGTCTCAACGACAGCGGCAAGAACTGGAGACATGTCTACAAGGTGACCTCATGAAGACATGCTTTTTATGTCAGAAATCACTACTTAATTTAATTATAAATCCTCTCTGTAAATGTGTTTCTCTTCCTTTCTGCTTGTTTACTCTTGATTTTACTGTTTCCTTAACTTCCCTCTCACCACAGGTAACTCACCACCTCTTCCCTCCCTTCACATTTTGCTTCTTTAATCATTTATTAAAATTTCTCCCTCTGTAAACACACTTCACCTTCACGCTTCTGTCTGCTGCTGCTTCTTCCTGTGTCCCTCTCTAGCCCCTCTCCTCCTGCCCTGTACTTTGTTCACATGTTTGTCAAGTCAAGTCAAGTCAAGTCAAAGTTTATTAAAGTGTAAAATCACCAGCTGTGTGGTCCCAGTACACTTCACAGAAAACAGAGACACATAGAATTTGCAGAAAAAAGGCTAATAACACATAAGAAACACACTTTAAAAAACAACAATAAAATAGACAATTATAAAACTAATAATAAATACAATAAAATAAAATAGACAATTAAAATGTATAAAAATTCATAAAATACCCTAGCCCAAACTATAAGCCTTCTCACAAAATACAGAAAAACCATCCCGAAGCCAGACAGGGGTCTGATTCCACAGCTGAGGTGCCTGATGGTTAAAGGCTCTGGCTCCTATTCTACATCTGGAGACCCTAGGCACTACAAGAAGCCCTGCATTTTGGGAACGCAGTGTTCTAGTGGGGCAGTATGGTGTAAGGAGTTCTTTCAGATAGGATGGTGCCTGATCATTAAGGGCTTTGTATGTAAGAAGAAGTATTTTAAAATCAATTCTCAATTTTACCGGGAGCCAGTGCAAAGTTACTAAAACAGGGGTGATATGATCTCTCCTACTGATTCTTGTCAGTATGCGTGCAGCAGCGTTATGTATTAACTGGAGAGACTTAAGAGATGTGACAATGTGCCTCGGAGGACTGTACTATGATTCATTCTGAAACCTGACTGAAATTTTTCCAATAAGTTGTTGCTATGCAAAAATTCACAGAGTTGATTTGCCACGATTTTTTCAAGGATCTTGGATATGAAAGGAAGGTTAGATATCGGTCTGTAACTGTCTAAAACCCCTGGATCAAGAGTAGGCTTTTTAAGAAGTGGTTTAATAACCGCTTCCTTAAAAAACTGAGGTACATAGCCTGTTGTTAAAGAAAGGCTGATAATATTTAACAAAGAAGTACCAACTGATGGCAAAACCTCTTTGAGCAGTTTGGTTGGAATGGGGTCTGTGAGGCAAGTTGTTGGTTTGGACAAGGACACAACTGAAGTAAGTTGGTGAAGGTTGATGGTAGCAAAACAGTCCAAATATCCATTGAGTTTTAAAGGTGCTTCCCAGGAGACTAAGGGCAGGTTGGCATCCATTGAAGACAGGAGGTGCTGTTTTTATTTTTATTTCTAATAACAAAAAAAACTTTAAAATAGTTCATAAAAATGTCACTACTGAGGTCAAGAGGGACACCTTGTTCCTTAGAGCTGTGGCTTCCCGTCAATCTGGCTACAGTGTTGAAGAGGAACCTGGGATTGTTCCTATTTTCCTCCACTTTCAGGTTTTAGCCAAGCTACCATGCATGGCTCAACAACTATCAGATGGATTGCCGTGAAAGCTTGTGTAGACATTCATGGTCCCTCAGAGGATGACTCCTGATGCTTCCTTTAGTGCCATCTTGAGGCGCTACAGGAAGCATCTTGTTAAACCATTCGTTCCTGTATCCATTTCATTGCTCATATCGCTATACAGTAGTTCTATTTAATAATATGTATGTATTCTTTTTACAAATGCAATGTGTAGAATTGAGATGTCACAAAATACAAATTTTGCAGTACCAGTGTTGTAATCAGCGTTTTCCTCCAGGCGCTGACTCTGTTGGATTACCTGCTGAAAACAGGATCAGAGAGAGTGGCCCAACAGTGCCGTGAGAACGCATTCACTATTCAGGTAGTGGACTGAGAGAAATCTGAATATCTCAGGAGAAGAGCTGGTTTATTGTTTACTGATCATTTGAATCTTCACTAGTTGTTACCTTAACAACCACTACTCTTCCTAGAGTACATATCATCACTGCACCCAAGACAATAAACTTACATTAAACACTTAACAGTGAAGAAAACAATCAACTAGTAAAAGAAAATTTGAAAGAATTCTTATTTTGAACAGGTTGAGCTATTTTTTATAATGGATTCTTGAGATGAAATTGTTGAGTCAAGAGTAAATATTTATTGCATAACTGAAAAATATAAAAAGCAGGAGTTAACATTTTCAGAAAATCATGCACAAACTATAATTTTTTTCATACCATACATACTCTGATCAAACTGGAATATCATTATTCCCAAGGATCCGATTATTGAGGTTTTCCTGAATGTTCTTAACGACGACTTAAATTATAATTAGTTTTGAAAGTTAAAGTTAATCTCTAAAAGATCATGAAAAGGTCTTTTGTCTATGTGTGGTTCAGACGCTACGTGATTTCCAGTACGTGGACCGTGATGGCAGAGACCAGGGGGCCAATGTAAGAGAAAAAGCACGCCAACTAGTATGTCTGCTCCGGGATGAGGAGCGGCTCCGTCAGGAGAGAAGTCAAGCCCTAAAGACCAAGGAACGAATGGCTGGGGGAGGCAGCGGAGGAGGCGGAGGGGGTGGGGGTGTGTACGGAGGTATCCCCCCGTCCTACCACCCAGGCAGGCGAACAAGCCAGCCCAGCATGGCTGTGCTCTATGGGGAAGAGTTCAGCCGCTCCAGAGGCTCTCCCTCCTCCTTTAACTGTGAGTACTGTGAGTATTTAAACCTGCAATAATATTTTTAATAATAATATTTTTGGCCAGTTGGGGGCAGCGGAAAAAAGATGTGAACACAACATTCACATATCATCACCTTTTAACTTCATGACAAACTGCAAACAGTAGCTTAATTACATATCCAGCAGTACAGAGCAACATGATCAATCAAGTCCAATATTCTCTTTCTTTTAGCTCTGTTTTTGGTCTCCACCCTCTCCCGAGGGAAAAATCTGGCTCTTCAGCTGCTCAATGCACCACCATTTTTCACCAGTTAGTCACTTGGTTCTTTATCTGAACTAATAAGGTGACATTTATGCTTTAACTGATGTGTTTACAAACAATGTTTTTCAATTTTATTGAAGAGACTTTAAGGATGGGGACAAACATTAAAGAGCAGCACACATGCTTTTGTAGGGGACTAGGGTTTTTAGAGCATTTTCTCACACACTGGATTGTTTACCTCCTTGGTGTGTTTTTTTTGTATGTTGGTTTGAACGTTGGACTTGAACTCTGGTGCAGATCAAACAACCTCTTTCTGGTCCGCCTCAAAGGCGTGGTCTCGATTCGCTGTCTCAGAGTTCCCCTTTGAGGGAACTCGAACTGCGTCGGTGACGACACTATGGGAACGCCTCTGGGCGTGGCAGGGCTGAACATGAATGAAACTACTCCAATCCTATTGGTGTTGCTTGAACGGTAGCGTGTGACGGCGTAACTGGAGGCGTATATAAGCACGCCGGCGCACAGGACACATTAGCTCTTTTCTATTCAGCAGGCACTCTGGCATGTTAAGAAAGACTACAGTATCCAAACTCTTACCTGGAAGGATGGTAGACAGAGAGATGGCTGGTGAGTAATTCAGGCGATGTGTTTTCCCGTGCCCACGTTACATCACGGCGGGCGACACTCATAGCTGTGTTTCCTGTTTGGGGATGCCACATGCCCAGGCAGCTCTCGAGGGGGCTGCTTGCGGCCATTGCGAGGCCCTGCCCCTGAGGGTGCTGAGGTCCCGTGCGGCTCTCTTCTCCCAAGACGGCAGGTTGCGCTCTCCCTGTGGATCGGGCCCGGCGGTCGCTGAGGCGGCGCGGCTCATGCATGATGAGTTGTGCAAGTCCTGGGACAAGCCCTTCTCAGCTCGTCTGACTACTCCCCCGCTCCGGATCTATAGCGACGTAGCGGGAGTCAAGGGTTTTTCAATTCAATTCAATTTTATTTATATAGCGCCAAATCACAACAACAGTTATCTCACAGCGCTTTTCATAAAAGAGCAGGTCTAGACCGTACTCTATGATGCTATTTACAGAAGCCCAACAGTTCCCACCAAGAGCAAGCACTAGGCGACAGAGGCAAGGAAAAACTTCCTTTGAAGAGGCAGAAACCTCGAGCAGAACCATGGCTCAGGGTGGGCGGCCATCTGCCTCGACCGGTTGGGGTGAGAGAGAGAGAGAGAGAGAGAGAGATGCCTCGACCGGTTGGGGTGAGAGAGAGAGAGAGAGAGAGAGAGAGGAGGCAGCCTACACAATATACACACAGAGGTACAGTCCTCGCCCACCTTTGGCGTTTGGGACTGCGGCTCAACACAAAGAAGAGCGTGCTGACACCCGCCCAACAAACTACGTTCCTAGGGGTGGTGTGGAACTCGATGACGATGCGGGCCCACCTGTCGCCTGCACGCGTCGGGTCCATTGTGTCCTCAGTACCCGGAATAAAGCTAGGCCGCTCCATCACTGTGAAACACTTTCAGAGAGTGTAGGGTCTCATGGCAGCAGCGTCCAGCGTAATCCCGTCTGGCCTGCTGCACATGAGAGCCCTGCAGTGGTAGTTAAAATCCAAGGGATTCTCCCCGAGGGGAAATCCGTTCCATCTGATATGGATTACGAGCAGGTGCCTTCGTTACCTGTCAGTATGGAAGAAACCTTGGTTCCTGTCCCAAGGGCCCGTGTTGGGAGCGTCATGTCACCGGACAATTATTTCGACAGACGCCTCACTCACGGGATGGGGCGCGGTCATGGACGGCTGCTTCGCGAGAGGCTCCTGGGAGGAGCATCATTTCTCTTAGAACATAAATTGCCTAGAAATGTTGGCGGTTTTCAGAGCTCTGAGGAGTTTTCTGCCCGCTCTCCGCGGTCGCCACGTCCTTGTCAGGACCGACAACACGGCGGTGGTGGCCTATTTGAATCACCAGGGTGGTCTGCGCTCGCGCCCATTATGGAAACTGGCGCATCGGATCCTCCTGTGGTCCCAGCAGAGACTGCTGTCCCTCAGAGCGATGTATGTCCCTGAGACCCAGAATCAGGGAGCAGACCTGCTGTTGAGACAGGGGCTGAGGCCCGGGGAATGGAGACTCCACCCCGAGGTGGTGGAGTTGTTATGCGAAGAGTTCGGCCCCATAGACGTGGACTTGTTTGCGTCTCAAGAGACAACGCACTGTCCTCTGTGGTTCTCCCTCTCGCCCCCAGCCCCGCTAGGGCTGGATGCCATGGTACAGACGTGGCCGAGGCTGCGGCTGTATGCCTTTCCCCCAGTCGCTCTGCTTCCAGGGGTTCTGGAGCGGGTCCGTCAGGATGGTGTCAGCCTACTGTTAGTAGTGTGGCCCGAGTGTGGTTCTCGGACTTAATTTTGCTCCTAGAGGGCCCGCCATGGCAGGTCCCTCTGAGGAAGGACCTGCTGTCTCAGGCGCAGGGCCAGGTCTTTCACCCTTGCCCCGCCCTATGGAGACTGTGGGTCTGGCCCCTGAGGGGGCCCAGTTCCTGGAGGCGGGCCTCACGGCAGGAACAGTTGAGACGCTGCTCAGCTCCAGAGCCCCGTCCACGAGAAGGATGTACGGCCTGAAGTGGAATGTGTCCACCTGGTGCAGAGAACGAGCGGTGGACCCAGTTACCTGCCCGGTGACTATGGTACTGGAGTTCCTCCAGGACCGTTTTTCTGCTGGCCTTTCCCCATCCACACTCAAGGTATACGTGGCCGCCGTGGCGGCGTTCCACACCCCTCTGAGGGACGGGCCTCTGGGGAGGCTTCCACTGGTCGTGCACTTCCTCCTTGGAGCCCGGAGGATGAGACCCGTGACTCGTTCCAGGCTTCCAACCTGGGACCTGGCAGTGGTTCTCGAAGCACTGGCTGAGACCCCCTTCGAACCCCTGGAGTCGGCTGAGGCCAAGCACCTGACTCTTAAGATGGCCTTTCTCCTCGCTATCACCTCTCTGAGGAGGGTGGGGGATCTCCAGGCACTTTCGGTGTCTCCGCAATGCCTGGAGTTTGCCCCGGGGAGGGTCAGAGCCATCCTGCATCCCTGTCCAGGCTATGTCCCTAAGGTCCCATCCAGGATGGCAGGGTCCACGGTGCTGCAGGCATTTCATCCCCCACCTCATGTGACGGCGGAGGACGGGAGACTTCATCTGCTCTGCCCGGTCAGAGCACTGAGTATTTACACTCTGAGGTCTTCCCGGTGGAGGAAAGCAGACCAGTTGCTGGTGTGTTTCGGGTCCCCCAAGGCTGGGCTCCCCGCTTCCAAACATACGATCAACAACTGGATTGTTCAGACTATTTCCCTGGCCTATCAGGTGCGCGGGTTACCTTCACCTATGGCCGTAAGGGTGCACTCTATTCGAGGCATGGTGGCTTCTAGGGCCTTCCTCGCAGGGGCGTCGCTCCAGGATTTGTGTGATGCGGCTGGCTGGGCCACCCCTCACACTTTCATCTGGTTCTACAGTCTGGACCTTGCTTCTGCACCCGGCACCCGTGCGCTCTCCTCCTAGTCGTGCCGTCAGGTTCTGCACGCTGGGGCAGGCGGGGTTAAGGCGGCCTAAGTGGGTATTCTCGTTCCCATAGTGTCGTCACCGACGCAGTACGAGTTCCCTCGAAGGGGAACGTCTCGGGTTACGTATGTAACCCTTGTTCCCCGAGAAGGGGAACGAGACACTGCGTCGGTCCGCCACACCTCACCAGTGCCTTGCTTGTTAGAAAAAGGGCTAATGTGTCCTGTGTGCCGGCGTGCTTATATACACCTCCAGTTACGCCGTCACACGCTACCGTTCTAGCAACACCAATAGGATTGGAGTGATTTCATTCATGTTCAGCCCTGCCACGCCCAGAGGCGTTCCCATAGTGTCGTCACCGACGCAGTGTCTTGTTCCCCGAGATGTTCATCTGGAGCGGGTCATATCTGGTGTGAACACCATTCGAACCATTGATGGGAAGTCTACTATGTGTCATTTCATTGGTTTTCTCATGCTGTTTCCAGTGACTGGTGAACTGGTTTCGCGTTTACCACCAAAATGTCGACTAGTAGGGGACAAACCTTTGCTCCTCAATTACAATGGTGCTTAAGAACACTGATGTATTATAAATATTCAGCAAAAAATGAAGGAGAATGGATTCCAGTGAACTGCAGCGTCGTGTGAAAGAAAAATGAAACAAAAAAAAACTGGCTCAGCAGTACATCAAAGTACTGTAGTATGTAAGTACATGGAGGGTTTTGTTTTTGACCCGCTGACTAATAATCAAATGATATTTCCACCACATTACCTTTATTTACAATTTCTGGAGAGATTTTGCCTTTGTGAACGCAAACCACTAGAAAATTTAAACAATGTTGCATCCTCACATTAGTTCTATGCAGGAACCGGACCTTTAGGTGTGAACCTGCCCTTAAACTCACTATAAAACTCTGTGAAGCTGAGGGGAGCTGCAGATTCAGGTGATAATTCATTATAGGTTCACCACTACAAGTGACTGTTTTCACATTGTCATTGTTATCATAAAATGTTAACTTTATCCGCTTTAAAGTCTGAACCTATCTGAGGCACTGAACATCTTATTTTATTTGAATGTGTGAATAAATGGATGAAGTGTTAACTTGTATTCAGGCTGATCCCTGGTGAAATGCATTTTGTGCTGTAGTCCAGCACTTTGCCCAATCCACCGCATAGATTATCAATACTGCAGCGTAGGCCTGAAAATATTCAAATCAACGCCTCCTGTGCCCCCTGTCTCATGCATCCCCACGTCAATCTGACCACTTCTCCTTACGCACCACTATTGCTCCCTGCCTCAAACTCCCTCACTTGTTCACTCTGCAGCCTCGTCCTCGTCTCCTCGCGCCGCCTCAGACCTGGAGCAGGCCCGACCTCAGACCAGCGGGGAGGAGGAGCTGCAGCTCCAGCTGGCCTTAGCCATGAGCAGGGAGGAGAGTCAGAAGGTAAAACAGCACACACATTATTATGATCATGTATAATCTAATAAGTATGACACTATGCGCTGTCTTCGTCTGTATTTGAGCCACACATGTCTCACTGCCTCTTGATGATTCCAATAATGAAAATTTTGTAACAAACATTTTGAACATTCGCCCACCTTCATCTAGCTAGCCCTTCCTCTGTTACCATAGAGATGGATGAAGACACACAGCTACAGTTTGCTTTAAGCCTTAGCAAAAAAAGAAGCAACGGCAGGTACACACACACAGAAACACACCTCATTCTTTAAAAAAGCAGTGTCCACGTTTATTAACCCTCTAGAGTCTCTGTATTTGATGATCAGGCTCTTACATCTTAAATTAATGCATCTCTGTGGCCATCTTTCCTCTTAACTTCTTCCTAACCGTATTTCCCTTCCTCTCCAGGACTTCTGTTGTATCTAGCTCTCAAACTGTTCAGATTTTGTTTCCTTATCTCATCCTCCTTTAGCAGCGCTCCAATTTTTACATCTCTATTTTCTCACACAAGTAATGTTTAAACTTCTGCATGTAAAACATTCTCTTTCTCTGAGCTTTGCTTTTAAAGCAGCCGTTGGTCATTGTCGACTAAATATTTCAACACCACTAAAAAAGCCACCAGTACAGCTTTCATTTTGCTGGGACCAAAACCAAAGACTACCACTAACGCTTGTGTGTACGTGTGTACGTGTGTACGTGTGTGTGTGTACGTGTACGTGTGTGTGTGTGTGTGTGTGTGTGTGTGTGTCTGTGTGTGTGTGCATCCCTGCTCATTGCCGTGGCGGTACTGTTGATGATGTCACGATGTCGCCCCTGCAGGAGCAATGCTGTCGCCAAGGAGACGAGTCTCTTTTACAGAAGGCCCTGGATGAGAGCAGGAGAGAGAGCCAGTCAGGGACACATGAGGAGGTGAATTTAAAAATGTTTGTGTGTGCGTGTCCACTGTACAGTATGTGTGTGTGTGTGGGTGCATGCATGCCACATGTGAGTGTGTGTTCGCATGGAGAGGTGGACAGGTGCATTAGTAGGTGGTTGTTGGCAGGCATTTAGAGAATGAAGTGGAGTTTATAGTGCACACTGTGCGATTAGGAGGGAAAAGAGACAAAAAGATGCAGATCAGCATAATGAGCGAGGTTCGAGAGAGAAACTGTAGAGCTGAGAGAGGAGAAAGAGGTGCCTGCTGAATGATAATGACTTTGTCTTGTCTAACCTTGAGCTCAGCATGACACTTCCCTGAGAGTATACTCCTTATCTTTTAGTGCACCAGCTCCCTTACTCACTGGCCTGTCAACAAGCCAATCAGAGTCACCAGCTGCCTTATGTAAAGGTCCCCGCGGCTCGTAATTGGTTATAATGTGTTGCTTATCGTAGAATTCTCTGTACTTTTATGTGCTCCATAAGATGAAGCTTCTCACTTCTTCTCTGACTCACAAACTCCTTGGCATATTCAGAAGGTCAGATACATGTCATAGATCACCTTGTTTGTCTGTCCTGTCTATCATCACTTTGGCCTTTTAACTGATACTTTTAATTCATTACAAAATACAATAGGTGTCCCAAGATTATAGATCAAGTAAAGATCATCTCATGGTGTAATGAGGTGTGAGACATCCAACATTGTGTCCCTGAGCAAGACACTTAACCCCTAGTTGCTCCAGAGGCGTGCGACCTCTGACATGTATAGCAATTGTAAGTCGCTTTAGATAAAAGCGTCAGCCATGTCTTTCTGTAAGACATGCAAGAATAAGTAATTGTGTTTTAAAGTATGTGTCACCTGCATTATATAATCACTGTAACGGTACATCCAGTAATAGAAATGTTTGGCACAGATTTACAGAAAGCCCTTTTGCTCCCTCTGTAGTCAGCCATGCTGGACTTGGTGGACATATTTGGCCCTTCATCTGAGGCCCCACCTCCACGTACTGACCCTTGGGACTCTACCCAGCCCACCTGTAATGTCACCTCTGACCCCTGGGACTCTGTAGGTGGGTGGTTCATCACAGACACAGACACACACACACACACACACATAAAGGCCAACTGGACTTACAGTATCTCTCGGTGTCTTTTCCGATTCTGTAAGTTTGTGTGTCTTTGAAGTTTCACACAGAGTTTTGTGTTTTTCCGTCCATCTCTCATCACAGCAGTCCACTCCAGCACTCCTGTGATTGGCAGCCCATGGACTGCCCCTCCCTCATCCTCCAACGCATCCAATCCTTGGGCTTCGTGTGCCAACTCGCATGCAGACCCCTGGGAAGCAGCGCCTGTCTCCTCCAGTCCTGTCAATCATGAGTGGGACAGCCCGACAGACGGAGGTACCTTTCACAAACACCAGCACCATCAAAGTGCAAAGACATTGTAGTTTTCAGTGCCAGCCCAAATATTTTAGACTGTGCTGATTTCAATTTGTCATGCAGGTGGTGATGGGACAGATCCCTTTGCTGAGCAGGAAGAAGAGAAGCCTAAACAAGAGGTCCCTCAAGTGTCCTCCCCTCAAACTGCAAGTCCCACAGGTAGTCCCACAAGCCAGAAGCACTGTCGGTTTTACTGTACATTTAGATATACAGAAGCAGTAAGTCTCCTGCATTGATTGTGGTTGGAAAGAAAAAAATCTTGCTTATGGACAGCTGGTAGACTGACTATAAGATAACATACTGTATGCACACAGAGCAGCAACACCAAAGGTAGCCTACTGTGTTGTTCACATTTAGTGTGTATCAGAATCAGAATCAAAATCAGAAAGAGCTTTATGGCCAAGTAGTTTTTTACATGTATGAGGAATTTGCTATAGGGCTCAGGTGCTAGACATAAAGATACAGTTTACAGAAATAGATTTAAACATATTTAAATATGGAATAAACACATAAAACTTATAAAATAATTGTCAAACTATGTTTAAAAGAAAAACAAAACAATGTGGCAGTTATTTACATGTTCATGACTCTGGATTTGTGTTGTCCAAACATATTACAGGGGGAGAGGATTTGTATAAATATATAAATAAATAAACATATATTTATAATATTAATAAGTGTATATATATATTTATAAATATATAAAATTGACAAAATATTAAATAATAATAAGGAAATATTGTAATGCATGTATGTAATGCATTAAATGTCCTATGAATGGACACAGTAATCAAAACACTGGCATAGTTTAATGTAATCTGTATTCCTTTAGTGAGACTTCTATTACATTTTATTTCAAACTGGTTTTAAATAAACATTGTTTTTGGCATCCTAAAGTGGTTACAATGTACTGCGGTGCAGGACAAAACACAAACTACAAACATGTCTCTGAACCAGAACATTATAAGTGTCACAGGGTCACTATTGCAATGGATACATTGTAACATACAGAAAGTCCTTGTTATTGCATCCACTTGCTACCACTTATCTTATACAGATGGGTGACAAATAATGAAGAAACAAATGAAGAAACATAACTGCTGAAACAAGTAAAAAAACAGGGAAACCCATCAAATGCCAACACCAAATCTGAAGGATACTTCCTGTCTGTGGAATATATATCCTTACCAGATCTACAGAAATTCACTAAGTGTCCAAATAAGGTTATTGTTCACCCCTTGTCATGATCGGCCGAGTGACTGACAGATTTAAGCCCAACACAAGACACCAGAGAGCAGGATACAGTTAGCAATATTTATTGAACACTCACGGTAACTGAGGGCGTACACAAAGCGATGCAGATAAAGTCCAAAACAAGGTTCATGCAGTCCACACAGTGCAAAAAGCAAAAATCCACAGCAGGCAGGTTACTTCAGTGCATCATTATAAACTCAGCTGCGTCAGTCAGTCGACATGCAGGCAGACAGGAGAGACTGCGTGTGACCTAGAGATTTGAAGAGTGCCCGGCTGTCAACTTTGGCTTACTTTAGCTAAGCAACTGATCCTATCATGACCTGGGGAAACCTGTGTGTTAGTACGCATAAATTATTCCTTCACAATAACAAATTCACAAGCTTCCTTGTAGGGCATGAGAGCTCACTGAATGGGTTTAAAAATTATTTGAATCATATGGCCTTCACCGTTACCAGACTTCAACCTAGTTGAGAAAAGAAGAAGATTTTAGAGAAACATGTTCACCACCTTCATCAAAAAACACAATATCAGTGACAAGGAGTACTGAATCTGTTCTAGAGCTAACTATGTCATGTGTGCATGTTGTGTTCCTTTAATTTGTCACCCATGCAGCTTACAACATCACACTGCATCATATCTCTTCTATGACAATTTTATAACCTTTTTTTCATTTCCCGGTGCAGACGCAGAGCTGTTTGGGGTAAAGGCAGACTCTGACCTATTTGCTGAAGCAGATTCCAAGCCAGATCCATTTGGGACAGAACCTTCGGTGAAACCCCAGGTCAACGGACGAGAGTCGGCCAGCCCAGAGATGTTTGACCTGTCTCGGCTAGCACCCCCACTCAGCGTCGTCACACGTGTGTGTCGAACCCCAGAGGCCTTTCTGGGACCTACGGGGGCCTCGCTGGTCAATTTAGATGCTCTGATACCCTCCAACCCCCCTAGCAAGATGCCGAACAACCCCTTCCTCTTAGGTAACAAACAGCTATTCAAGAACATGCTCTACTTGCAGAAACATGACTATGCTATTATTAAAACGTTCTCCGAATTCTGTCTCCTCAGGTCTGAGTGCTCCGTCTCCCACTAACCCCTTCCACTGCGACCAGCCTCGCCTCACCCTCAACCAAATGCGGCCATCCTCTACATCCCCACTGCCCCCCCACATGCTCTCCTACAGCCCGTCACTGCCCCTGCCCCTGCACCATCAGCCACCCACCCTCCCCTCCTCTCTCACGCAACCTCCTGCCGGACTCCTGGACCTTCCCTCTAACCTCCCACAGCCCCTGCTTCCCCTTTCTCCACGACCGGCGCCCCGCACTCAGTCGCAGACACAGACACACAGCCACAACCCCTTCCTCTGAGACTTCTGCGTCTTTCAAGCTCTGGCCTGCAGAGGGAGATGAGGGAATGGACTCTTTTTGGATGAGTCTGTGCTGACTACAATGAGATTAGTTTAAATGAGCCTGAACCGCACTGCGGATTCCTGGTCTGATGTCAAGGTGCACACTTAAAGTCCACTTGAAGCGGATCAGTCTTGGACTGGATGTATTTGTGTCCGTCTAAAGACACATCAGCTGCTAAATAACCTGAACTCTTGAAGAAAAGCGAACTCACGCACTCACACAAACACCCACGCACACCCACATGCACTCAGGCGCACTTGTAGGTGCACAAACACAATCATGCACACACCACCAAACAAACAGGGTGTATCTTAACAGTCCCCTTGATGCCTTTTTTCCCCATCAACTCCGAGCACCCTTTGACCACAGAGACAGAACTGTTCCTTTTAAAAGCCACATGCTTTGATTGTCCACAGAGTTTCACAAGGACCCTTACCGCTGCTGCTTCACCGACGAAAGCATGAATGCATCCCACCCCTAGACTCCAAACTATTCTATCCTGCTGAGCACCTGAGAAGAGATCTTCATGATGATATCTATTTTACATTGCCTTGTTACTTTGCAAGATCAATAGCATCTGGTCCTAAGTTAGTTACGTTATTTGTCCTTTAAGGCAAGCAGCCCCTGAAGGATCCAGGTGGACTAAAAACTGGACTAAATCAGCCAAAATCTAGACCTTACTGTCTCAATCTGGACCTAAACTGATCACTGATTGTACCCTATCGGACCCGTGTGCCTGTCTCTACAGCTGATCCACAATGCATTCCCAGCTGGTTGATATTGGCGCCATTGAAGAGGACCTCAGGGAGACCACTCTGTCCCTCCTCCAATTAGATTCAACCTTAATGAACGGAAAGGCATTTGTCTACAGATGAAAAAAAAAAAACACAGGGAGATCAATGACTATATTTCATAAAAATGAGGGATGAAGAGATAAAGGAGGAGTAAAGGAAAGATAAAGAGAAGTAAGGTAAAATGAATACAGATAATACCCTGATGTAGTGAGCCGTAGCTCCTGTCCTCTGCTCCTCGTTCACTTCTATGTTAGGAACAAAATAATCTGACAAGACGAGTCATTTGGTCACCACTGCACTGAACCTGGACTTGAATGTGAAACGCCTGCCTATAGATACACACAGGCTTGGTACATAAGTATTTATCAGAATGATACCTATAAAGTATTATGAAATAGTATACCAATAAATGAATGGTGTTTGCATTATAATTTCTGAAGTGCATATGATTCAGTGTTATGAATTAATTTGTCTTTTCATCTGTTGCAGATCATTGCTGTGTACACTTTATTACACAGTGCCGAATGTACACACATTCGCCACTGTTCAGTATCCAAAAGTTACACACTTAAAGGGAGAGTAAGTGATTCCGCAGATGGATTGTTGATATTTGACCTCAACTGCAAAAAAAACACGCCCCTCCCTTCAGTGCTCCCCCCCAAATTTTAAATCTCTGAGGTTTCTCCAGCTTTGAAACGCCCTTTGCCTGGTCGTTTAACTTTATCCTCCTCTGCCTGGAGCCCATCTCTCCCACTGCCACCCCCCATCACTCCTGTGCACAAGCACTAAAGGCCCATTTATACTCCTGCGTAGGGTCTACGTGCGAACCTTACGGCATAGGCTACGCACGTAACCATGCATTTATACTTGTGCGTAGGTGTGTCCGTCATTTTGCAATTACACCCCCAAACGCTAGTCGGCAGTAGCGCTACAGCATCCACTGTGTTGACTTTTGCCGGCCGAGCAGGCTAACTTCCGGTTTAGCGCTCCGCTAACGTAAATGGGGGTAACATTGTAAACGTGCGGCTGGTGTAGCCTTTTCAAATGTTACCGACTGAATGGACCACATTCTGATAGCGAAATGAGTCATTTCGCTTGGGTTGCGACGGTCAAATATATATATTCACTGTGTTACAGCCGCTGTTTTGGCCACTAGTAAATGTTACTTCAAAGCGCGGGGTACTTCCGGTCGGCTCGGAGGCATTGCGAGGCTACCCAGCCGACCAATCACAGAGCTTACGGTCCGCGTCGACTCGACGTGTAATTACATTTTTGAGGAGGTGCACGTCAGGTGGCAGCGTAGTGTCTGCGTAGCCGTAGCCATAGCCGTCGATTTGACGCAGAAGTATAAATTGCACTTAAGTGTTGGTGATTGGCTGGAGCAATGTTGTGTGGCAAGGTCCACACCACTTTCTTTATTTTTTCCATTTACAGATCTAGAGCTGTGTAGGAAAACTGGATGGGTTTTTTTCCAGAGTACACACAAAAGGGATAGCTAGCAAACATTATTATATTCACTGAATTTAACAAAAAGTGTATTGGATTACAGTCACTTACTATCCCTTTAAAGGCCTCTGTATGCTTAAAACATGTCGGATTGTATAACTTGCAGAGTTAAAACTTTTCTCTTTTTTCATTCTTCACACATTTGTGCCCTGTTATCCCTTTTTAACTGTACTGCTATCTTAAATTTTTTTACAGTTAATAATCTCCTAAAATGAAGATAAGGCAGTAAAGTACAAAGCTCTTTGTAGTAAAGATGCAAATACAACATTATTTATCAGAAAGCATCAGGAATGTATAAAGGAAATTAATGTTATACATATATTTATTATTAACTTAAATGTTTTGTCCCCCATATAACAAAACCCAAACCTACACCCGTGTTATGAGGCATATGATGACACGTAAGAAACTGATCTGGTTTTCTTATGGTCTCTCCTCAAACGGATGTTCAGAAGGATTTCTTGCAGTCTTCTCCCCCTTTCCTGCCGGTGTTATCCCGAAACACTGCAGAGATATAGCCTAGGTCTAATGTTTGCACAATGAGGACGATTATTTGGCGAATTTGAACTAGCCTGTCTCAAAGCGTCAGTAATTGACGCACTGAGATGAGAATGTGTTGCGAGCTAAGATGGTGCTGCAGGTAGTAGGCTAATGCCATAACAATAACAATATAGTGGCAACGACATATGTACATTCCTCATTCATTCATTCTGGTCAAAGCTGGAACTGTTCAACCAATCCATGTCAAGTAGGTATAGGGAGACGCAGCCCACATGGATGATGACGCAAGTCTTGTCATGTAAAGTCCTTTAATGCGCTGCATAGGTAACTGCATTGTGAAACCAAACCAAAACTAACCGAATGTATCAAAATGTGTCAAAACATGAACTTTGGTGCATACTTTCAGGTGTGAAAGCCCCCTAAGAGTTGAAACTGGTGCTGTTGACAGGATGGCGTTGATATGATTGGTTCTGCTGACTGACCACTAGAGGGTAGTATTGACACAGGGTACAACTGTTTTTGCACCCTGCAGGTTTTCTTTTTAAGCTATTTCGCAAAAGTGATTATTTTATGTCTCAGTGAAGCAAACCGGCAGTCAGCACACTTAAGAGTCCAAAACGTAGTACTGTAAACAACAGTTAAACACATCCAGCCAAACACTACATCAGCTGATTTCACTGATGATGGGTAGACCTAACAATCTCTAAAGAAAGGAAACCAATGAACTCTGCTGTAAACATCTTTGTTTTTAGTTGGTAAGAAAAATAATTTCACAGCTTGCATTTCTTATATAGGTATGCCCAGTATCTTGTAAGAAACATTTATTCAATCAGCACATTGAACTAATGTTTCAGTGCCTGGGACCATGGAAGTTGGGCTTTTAGTTTTTTCAGATACCTTGTCATTAACTAAAGACTTGCTCAAGGGAAAATTTTCATGGCAGTATGGCTAGTAGTTGTGGAGATTTCTTCCTTCCTGCTGTGGCCCCTGTAGCCATCCTCAGCTGACAACATACCGTGTGTCTCCTATCTGTGTGTGTCCGCAAATGTTGCCGCACCAGATGAATTAAAACAACCACAAACTCTCTCAAAAGGTCAAATGCTCACAGTTCCCAAAGCGGAACTAAATGAATGAAGGAAATCCAATCATGCCTATTCCTCCAGCCACACTCACACACTTCCCTTCTCTTTAATGTCCAAACAAAATCAAGTGCAGTCTGATCACAGATCTAAAGATCTAAACAGCTGCAGTCTCGACCTCCAGACACAGTAACCCAGCTCACTGTGCACATTTGAAATGCGGCATCGCCATGTGGTGTTGATTTGGTGGAGGAAGGGAAGAAAACAGGCAGTTTACAGTGAATGATTGTGAGAACATTTGCGGAGAATGAGTGAGCAGAATGGACTCAGAGGGACTCATAACCGCAACCTGAACCTCTAAAATTTAAACATCTTAATAATATAATTGTCTTATACCTAATAATGCATGGCTGTTTGGTACTATCAATCTCTATTAATCAGAAATTAATATCTGGTTTGCTTCACAGGCCCAGTGCAGTTCAGACTGTAACACAAACATGTAATAATTCGTGGTTAGCAGGTGTATCTGTACAGTCAGGCCAAATCTTCTCTTGATCCCATTTACCGTGCGCTCAAGCATGAGAGCATAATTCTTGACCTTGGCCCTGGTCTGTCGCCCCCCTGGAGCTGTTGTTCCTGGCCTACAGTGAGACCTTCGTCCAGTTTTAAGACGTAGTCAAAGCGATAAATTAGTCTGATCAAGATGCTGCTGCAACATGGGAGCAATTATTCTGCAGCGCAATCTCCAACCTACATCCTGTCTGAGTGGTGCCCTGATTAAGGAGGATTGTGTGTCTACGTAATAAAATTCAGGACTTCATTAAAAATATCTCG
Source organism: Micropterus dolomieu (assembly GCF_021292245.1). Classification (NCBI taxonomy): domain Eukaryota; kingdom Metazoa; phylum Chordata; class Actinopteri; order Centrarchiformes; family Centrarchidae; genus Micropterus; species Micropterus dolomieu. Next base: position 32,066,663 of record NC_060172.1, read on the forward strand.
GGACTTTAGGCAGAGGAGAGAGAGAGTGTATGTGTTTCTAAAGTGAGTAACACAGAAGTTAAGCGGCTTATGTTCCTCTTTTTTTAGTGCTCATGAATCATTTTATAAGGACACAGACAAAAAAGAACAGATGAGGATTAATATGACAATAACAGGAGGGCTTGGCCAGCTGTATGCTGGAAGTACTGTAAATTTAATGGGTAGCAGAGTTTGGATATTTCAAAATCCAGGACTGATGTTTTTTGATTCCTGACTCAGATCATGACTTCAGCTGTTGGATCATCCCTGTTTTAGCCGAGTGCTGGGGTGTTTATTAATGTTGTTACAGTAACTATGGTCATTGTAAATTTAAATACATCTTAATCACTGGGAACGTCTCACACACTGAGCTGGCACAGTAGTACAGGTGATACCATTCAACAAACTGCAGTGAACCACTGGCTGGAACCACACATATAATCTCTCTCTGTCTTTGTTCATTTACTTTCCTTTCGGAAAGAAAACGACAGTCAAAAACAAAATTTCAGCCCATCCTGTTTTTCTGTCTGCTCACCAAGACAAACCTCCCATACTGCGGCTGCCAACATTAACACAGAAAGCGTACTGATCTGGGTCCCTTTTCAACAGGAAAGCCAGAGAGTGCTGCGCTGTTACATGTCACCAAAAATGATGAGATAAAACATAGACAGACAGAAAAAGAAAATAGTTTATTCAGTTTTGAATCTTTTGTTTTAAAAACCCCAAATGATCTGAAATATACTTGAAAATTAAATAAAGAACAAAAGACTCCCACACACTATCCTCTTAGCTTGCAGTCGGGGATATATAACAACAATGTTTGTTTGTGACTCAAGGTCTTCTCCTACGCACTTGTCGATTTACAGGTGTGCAAAAGTTCTGCTCTTGCTTGAAAATTAAATTTTACAAAATTTTGTGACATTAGCAAACTATCAGTGACATTAGCAGAAAACATTTACTCTCATCACACAATCCCTCTGAATAAGCCAAATACAAGGTGGTGTTGTCCTGGTGGGATAACGCATTACTGAAACTACATTTTAAGGTATTGTGAACAGTGTTTTACATGCTGCATGTTTAACCAGCTGTTCCTTCAATACATTTCATGCTGTTACTTGTGCTGTAAAAAGGTAGATCTGTGTTTTCAATTGAATTCAATCAACCAATAATAATGAACAGCTTGAACGTTCATTACTGATCTTGTAAATAATTGACCTATGAACAACCTCCATGGGAACAGGGCAAACTCCACCTGCTGATTTAGGCCACAAGATGTGGCTGAAAGCTCTGGAAACTTTCCAGTAAGTGGACCTTGTGCAGAATTATTTGTCAAAATAATGAATACTGACCAAAATATAAATGATAGGACACACGATGGCCTCAAAAGGTGCCATGGATATTTTCATGAAATTCCTGACAAAATAAAAATATAGGTATTTGAACATTAAATTGTTTTGTTCCGTTTTAAAATGAGAATCCACATTGTTCTTGAGCATTTGTTTTGAAATGGTCATTTCTTATTATTTAAAGATATGTTTTGGGAGAGAAAACTAAGAATTTGCCAGAACAGCCTTTTCCTCTGCACCTTTAGAAATAAACGAAGCTAGAAAGTGTTGGTGACGTCACTGTTCCAGATGATTGACGTTGAGTTAAAGCGAATCCGGCGCCTGTCCGAGTTTTGCACGAGCCAATGAGCGTCTGGAATACATTGTTTCCGGAAGTAGTGAAGCTGTTATCCACGCTGCAAGCTTGGGCCACACGTTTAGTTAGAAATGTTACTTTGACCGTGACTAAAATTTACAGAGCGCATTGGACCCATAGCGACGTGGACCCATTTCATACAAGGAACAGTTACAAAATGAGTGCTAACCGACATTATTCACGACAGTATTCACGTGTGGCCCGCGCGGGTCACCCCTCCTTACCGACACTGTCTTTCTAAACGTCAGTCTTTATTGTTTTCAGCCATTTCTTACGGGTAACGGCTGTTCCCTTGCCCACATAAGCAGCGGACCCTCCGAGCAGAGGGACGGGGGCCCAGAGGCTGACATGAACCCCCCGAAGCGGCTCCGCACCACGATAGACTGTACCGCAGAAGACGAAGCGGAAACGGTGACAGGAGAGCAGGAGGAGGGGAGGAGGAGGAGTGTTGTGGACGTGGTGGGTGATAGACACTCTGCTAAACACAGATTCCACTGGTGTAAAGGAGAATATACAGAGATGTTTATGCATGAGGACAGTTGAATCATGCTGCTGCACGTTGGGTGTACAACACTGGCATACTGTTCTTGAACTAATCAATTAAATTAACTTGATGAATGTTTCCGTGCACCATAATGTGTGTCACTGCAACTGTTTTGCTCTGTCAGATTAGCTCCCTGAACTGATTATTTGTATTATTGATATGGGAGTCATAGCTGCCTTTTCATGCATTATTTAATTGCACTGACTTTATAATCTGTGTGTGTCTTCAGAGTATTGTCATGCCAGTGTACAATGCATCCTGTTGGCTGGATGAATGTCTGCAGGCCATATTACACCAAGACTTCACAGGAACCATGGAGCTCTCCGTCTTTGACGACGCAAGCACTGGAAGTTTCTTTGCAAATTGCATATTCACATGCGTAAATAAGCAATTTGTCTAAACTTCGAATTGTGTGTGTGTCCTTTAGGATGACTCTAGGAAAGTGGTGGAGGGTTGGAGGGAGAGGCTGGAGGCCAGGGGGGTCTCATTAGTGATCTCCGGTCACGTCTCTGCCCATCCCAGAGGAGGTCAGTAGACTTTTAGGTTGCTGATCAGCAATTCATTTCCTGTCCTGATTAGATTATCATAATTAAACTATGACTTCAACAGCTTATTTTATATGCGACGCCAGAGAGGCTGAATGAAAGAATAGACAACCAAAAAGAAATTCAATCAATTATCAATTTTAGGGATAACATGTAAAATCTGTAAAATGCTGCCTATAATTTGAGATGAAAGTTCATTCTACACAAAATAACTGTGTCCACTTACTAGTTTTTTCCTGGAGGTTTTAACCATATCTCAAGTTCTTCACTCAACTCCTAGGACTCACAGTGCTAATAAGTGAACCTTGAGTTAAGATTATATTTTAAGAAATGCTCATAATTTAGCAAGCGGCTGAGGAAAGTGAGTAATGCTTGTTTTGGTACTCTGTAAATTAAGCCCCCCCCCCCCCCAGGCCACACACACACCCACAGTTGTGGACAACCATCAGTTGGACACCAGAGAGTTAATAGTATTAGTCACTGGATCAGCAAGATTGTAAGAATGTCCTTCTGATTAACCAGGGAAGAATAATAAGACAAAGCAGCATGATGATGACTGTGATGGACTGGCGTGCCCGTTACTGTTGTGTCATTTGGTTTAACATTTTGAAAGTAACATTACACAGAAATTTTTAGTTATTTTCAGTGTTGTTGCAGGTTTAATGGTTGAATATGATGCAAGGGCGCACACACACACACACACACACAATGTTCTTTTGTCTTTCAGTGGGATATGCAAAGAATAAGGCAACATCTCAGAGTTGTGGACAATACCTGTGCTTTCAGGATGCGGTGAGTATGTGTGTGACAGAGCGTGTTTCATCTCACTGTGCAGTTGTGAGTCATTACTAATCACATCTCATCGGTTTGTCCAAATATACACGCTGTACATAGACACATTGACACGTAGACCTCAGCAGCCCAGCGACTGTTTGACAGACCTGTCTGAGCACGAGTAATGAGCTGAGAGCAGCGCTTGATATGAGTGTTTTCTGTGTGTATGTTCAGATGAGTGGCAGCTGTGTGTTTGAAACAGTGCTTTGTAGGATAGATCCTTGTCTGAGGGCCGAATTGTCAAAATTACAAGTAAAGGCTACAACATCTGTGCTTGTGATGTCTGTTCAGATTTGTTTTTGAACTGCTTGAGTTGTACGTTATAACAAAGTCTACTAATAGTTGCTAGAATAAATGGCTCAAAGGCAATACAACAATATTTGTTCTCTTGCATTTTGTTTCTCTGTTCTACTGCTCGACATTGTTCACACATTGCTCTTCTGTGTACATCATGTGTACATTTTCATATCAAATCTTTTTCATATTTTTTATATATTTTATATATATCTTTTATATTTTACATGTTATTGTACTTGTTTTCTCACCTACCTCATTTGTTTTTGTGCTTTATGTGTATTGTATTGTAACACTGCAGTTCCCCTTTTGTATTAAGGAAGTACGCTTTTTATCTAGCTAGCTGTCTATAGATAGATAGGGACATACAGTGGGGAGAACAAGTATTTGATACACTGCTGATTTTGCAGGTTTTCCTACTTACAAAGCATGTAAAGGTCTGTAATTTTTATAATTTTTTATCGTCTCTTCGACTGTGAGAGACGGAATCTAAAACAAAAATCTAGAAAATCATATTGTATGATTTTTAAATAATTAATTTGCATTTCATTGCAAATAAAACCAATTAAAAACAAGAGAAGGTATTCAGACAGACAGCGCACATGCAATAAAAAAAAAAATAATAAAACCTAAACTGAACGGATATGATTTGAATTGTTTCTTAAAGGAAGCTAGTGTGTATTTGTTGTTACATGATGTGGAAAACTAAAGTGTCGTATGTGTTTGAATTGATTTATTTTTGTACCCCAGGATGACGTTATGTTGCCTCAAAGAGTTCGATTGCAGTATGAGTCGTCTGTCCTCCACCCAAACTCTGTAAGTTCTCCCTCAAGTATTTGCTTACTCACTTCCTTCCCTCTCTGCTGCACTCTGCCTTCGCCCCTCCTCACCTTCTTTTCTCCTCCCTTCTCTCCCTCCCCATCCCTTTCTTTCTCTCTCCCTGATCATCTGACCAATCCCTCCCTTTAAATCAAAAATACTGTGTGTGTGTGTGTGTGTGTGTGTGTGTGTTTCCATGCAGCTTGGCATGCAGAACAGTGTGCGTATCCGGTGTTGATGCTTTCTGTGGCCTGCCAGGTCAGAGGTTAAAGGTTGTGTCTGTGAGGGAAGTTAGAGAGACAGCATGGAGACAGCAGGCTTGCTGCCCTGAACAAACAACCTGCCTATTTCTGTTATATATTTTATGGTTCTAGATAAGATGTGGTCCTTTGTTTTGTTTTCAGTTCTGTATAACTTTTTTACCTTCTTTCTTCTGAGATGTGGCCTGTACATGTTTAAAAAGGGTACAACTGATATGTTTCAGATACACTTTGGGCCAGTATTTTGTCATATAGAAAATTTCTATACATTACTAGGACTTTTAACAAACTTTTATTTTTTTGATAAGTCAATGCTTTTTTGGCTTTTAAAGGTCAGAAGTATTCCCATCATAAGTTACCTGAGCAAAAGAGGAAAAGATTTCTTAAAAATATAAGCCCAACCTATGAATGGGCGTGCTGATACTATCGGCCTTTATGAGCATTGATATCGATGTTTATAACAGCCAATAAATGACAATTATAAAAGAAACCGAGAGACAGAAGAGAGAGTGTTGTCGCTGCATAGTTTTTCCACCAGTAGGCCCTCTACATGTGTTGGCAACACGTATTTGGAATACCACATATCCACCACAAAACACAGCAATCAGCTTTACTTTTGTTCAAAGAACTCTTTATAACAATAAAAAAGTAAGTTTTAAACTGCATTATCTGAAGGTTTACCACTGAAACCAGAAGTGATGTTTGCAGCCTAACACTAACCCAAGAACACAAAATCTACTAGTTACTTGTATGGCAGCATTTCTCCCAAAAAAAAAAAGTATTAAAGTATTTTTTAGATTAGTTTATAAAGCTTTATTAATCCCCAAAGGGGAAACTCATTTGCCACCATATCACATCAAACAGCATACAACATAAAAAAAAAAAAAGACAACCAGTATGTGCACACAGAACAAGAAAACCTTACAAATAAAATAAGAAATATTCATTAAAAAATCTAATTGCTGTTGGGATAAAAGACCAAAAAAGAGCAGTTTGGTAGAACACTGGGGCGTCTTCAGTCAGCTACTAAAGGAAAAGACACTGTGGAGTGGATGGTCTACAAGATTCATGACATTTAGTTTGAGATTTGTTCTCTTTTCTATGATAACCTCCAGTGGGTCAGGGGCAAGGCCGGGCATGGAGTCAGCTTTTTTAGTCAACTTATTGATTCTGTTTTTATCATCTACTGTAATGCTGCCTCCCTAGAAAGGCACTGCATAAAAAAGGACACTGGCTTTTACACCTTGATTAAAAAGTATAAAGCAGGTTTCTACTTTCACCAAAGTCTTGTGATTTTCTCAGGAAAAATAGTCTTAACTGGGCCTTCTTGAAAACTGTCTCTGTCAAGTCAGACACCAAGATATTAATAGAACTGGACAATTTCAATTTGCTGATCTTAATGATCACAGGAAGAACCTCCTCCTTCTTTCTCCTAAAGCTGATAATCAGCCCACCAAAACCCAACATTTAGTTTTAAGAAGTTTGACTCACACCAGTTCACAAAGGAGGCAACATCTGTTTTATCGGCCTAGTCATCACCTCGATTAAGGAGACGAACAAGAGCGATGTCATGGGGAAAATTTCTGGATATGGCGAGATACCTGACCATGCCTGTAGTCAGCGGTGTAGAGAGTGAATTAAAAAATGATTAACCTGTGCCCCGTGGTGCTCCTATTTTAGTTAAAATAGACCCAGATACTTTTTTATCAAATCTGACAAACTGGGGATGTTACAAGATGTAATCTAATGGGCCAAATGTTAGTAAGGACACAAAATTGGTACAAGGCAAGATGTTTTCCACATCACTGGATTTTTTAATGACAATAGGGACATTCTGCTGCTGTCGAACCTCGTCAACATTAATAGTGATAGATGAAAGAATGCTCTCATGAGCAGCAGAAAAATCAAGGTCTTCAAACCTAGCAAAGAACTGGCTTCCCTCATTAATCCCACAGCCGAGGGGGCTTCCATTACTGGTTACATAGCCAGTAATTTATGTCACACCATCCCAGAGGCCCTGAGGATTTCTATTAGACATCTGTCCCTCAACCTTATCCCTATATTTTCGCTTGCCCTGTCTTGTCTTGTTGTTTGTTGTTGTTTAAACACCTATATGGTGTGTGTGTCTGTGTGTTTTCATGATAGCTGATTGGCTGTAAAGTTCAGAGGGTTCCAGAAGGATCTACTGAGCGTTACACTCGCTGGATCAACACAATCACTCCGGATCAGCTCATCACACAGGTAAATACTAGCAGCTCTGCACAGCGTGTCTGTAAGCTGCACACACACTACTGTCTGTGAATGTGTGTGTTTGTGTGTATGTGAGAGGTCATGTGCCAGGCAGCGACCAGGTCAGACGGAAACAGGATATGTACCTGCTGTCCGCAGTTTCCACGGAAATGTGGCAGTGGAGTGGACAGAGGACGCAGCATCACTCCCGACCTCTCTGTCCATCTCAGTCCCACCAGAGGAAACGTGTCACACGTGCCAGCTGAGGGGAGCCGGGAAAGATCAGTTTACAGAAGTTCTGTGAGCTTACAGGCCGATAAAGTGCTCATTGTACTGGACTGCTGCCTGATGCCGCATATTAACGTTAGGGCTGGGCAATAAAACAATAATGATAATTATTGCAATATAATTTTCCTCAATAACAATATAATAAATGTTCAAGATATCATCAATAAATATTTGCTTTAATTCATTTGAATCACAAACAAATTAGCATTTCATTTTTCTTTAATTAAAGTATTTATTTTGTTGAAAAAAAGAGACCTTAAAAAATATTAACTAATCATATTTGTTGAAAAAGATGATAGTTTTGAATGTTCTACCTCAGACTTGTGAAGTGATCCACTGTTTGGCATCAAGTGTTTGTCACATTCTGACCATAAAGAAAAGTTTAACCACATAATTAACCATCTGGTTTCTTAAATTTTCACTTGGGAGCAAAAATATGCCTTTAAACTCGAAAGAAATGATGATGAAAAAATGATTTGACATATATCGTGATAATTATCGATATCGAATGATATGAAATGCTTTTATTCTTCATTTTTGGCCATATCGCCCAGCCCTAATTAACATTAAAGAGTGAAGTGACTGTAATTAAATCCATCACCAGAATTTAAAAGCTCGACGTCAGCTTCTGTGCTCCATCAGATTTGATTTCATAAGATTTGACTTCATTGTGGCCCACAACAGAGACATGGCTGCTGTTCCTCCAGAGCAGGTGGAGCTGGAGCTTCTTGCTGTGGATTCAGATTGTAAAATGAACGAAGATGGCAAGTTGTGAATGGTCAGGATCCAAGTGTCATCTGCCATGCCTCTAAGCCAAGTCACGGTAGAAATGTATGACTCCATTATTGCCTAATTAGACCACCTTAAATAACAAACATAATGGTAATGTGAGCAAGTTGAAAACATTGTCCCTACATTGGCACAACTTGGTGCTGCAATGATATGCGATAATTATACTGCAGTGTGGCAATACTGACGTTGATGATGTTTGCACATTTTACACCCAGATATAAACTACTTGAAGGTGTTATTGAGTGAAAATATTTCATTTTACTTTCACCATATTAAATAGTCACATTAATCACTACATGATAATAGAGTCAGTGATATAAATGTGAAACAACTGGCAGTATTTCTATTGATGTAGAGATGGAAGTCAACTTTTGTTGCCTGAACAAAACACTCTGTCACCAAGGACACGAGACAACCTGGACCTCTAACACACACACACACAGTCTGCAAAACTCCTTAGCAGACATTCCAGGATATTTATGTGATATTAAGTTTCATGGAGCATGAGAATGAGATCATACATTGATTCTGCAGGCTTAAAATCAGCTCCTTTTCCTTCCCCGTTCTCCTTTCTTCCCCTTATCTGACTTTACTTTCACTTTCTAGGTAAAGAAACAGAATCTAACTGAGTTAAACCAGAGATTTACGCAGGGTGGTGCTCGTTTAACTTGATCCAGAGGTGTACACCCTGAGTGTCCATCTGCAGGGCATTAGATATGGTTTTCCCAAACCTTCCCTACCCCACTGACTTCTCACACACAGACGCTCTACCTCTCTGTGTCCCCTGGTTTCCCAGAACCCATTCTTAGTCCTCTTATTCATGCTTTTGGCCACAGCTTACATCTGCAAAGTGTTGCAATATTACAACAGAAGGGAGAGGAGATGTACGTAGGTGGACACACACACACATACAAACTAGATTCTGTCCAGCTGTTTCACTGGCTGAAACCAGATGTTCTTCACCACTTTCTTCATCTGCGATGCATTTTGGTTATGCAGTAGTATTCCTCTTCAGCCAACAACAGTCACACACACATATGCACAGCATGTGAAACACAGTAACGTAGTTGGACATAGAAACGGATCAACCTGGAATGACCCTCAGATTCTGAACACTGCTGTACAAATTACTCACACACAGGAATGGAGCAACAAGAGGGGGTAGGGGTGTGGAGAGGGGGGTGGGCAGCAATGGAACAAATTAGTTGGGTGTAAAAAGAGAAAGAAATATAGAGGCCGTTATGTGGTCAGGGTGTCTTAAAGAGATTAGAAAGAGAAGCAGAGGCCACAACAAACTCTTTAGTCAAAAATTACATGCGAGGGGATGGAAGAGTGTATCTTTCCCCTGCTCACTTCAGGAAGCCACACTTCTGTAACAGGGCACCTGCAGGGCACATGTGGCAGCACTCTAAACTCCTTTGTTTGCAGGATTAGAAGTGAGTCTTGCAGAGGCTTTCTTCATTTGACTGTTTTGTTCCTGAAAGCCAAATTACAAAATTCCCCTGAGCCGTCTGCCAAACCCTGGTCAGGTTTTATAGCTGATATGCATGTCATGTTCTCTCACCACGACAAGTTCTTTTATCTGTAAAGTCCAGCTGAAATATAAATGCTGCTTCCTGCACATGTGTGTGAAAAAGAGAAGGAGAGCCTGATATAAACTGCAGGGGATGAATGTAATTACACATTCTGGTAGCTCTTGCACAGTTTGAATGTGAAAGCCTGAGTGCAGACTGGTCTGTATGTTTACTTTTAACATGAAGAGATATTTATATGAATATACTGAAACTTTATTTATACTCACAGCATCTAATACTATCCTTTCAGGTATTCTGGTCATGCTATAGTTTCTCACTCCTACAGCCTTATTTTTTAAATGTGTTGAAGACTAAGAGCATGAAAGCTATTGTGGAGGCATATGGTAGCCAAACACTTGACTAACACTTTATTTTGGTTTTTCCTTTCATTTGTATGTTTTGGTTCAGGTGTGATCTCATATCTCGCTGGTTCTTCCATCACCCAATGCACACACTATGTTTCAAATAGAAAGACAGACACATAAAATAAGAGTAGGAATCTCCATGTAGCATCTAAACAAGTTCACCACTGATCTTTTAGGGTTTGACCATGTTTAACAACATTTACGTGTTGCTTGCCGGTTTTTATTATGTAAACTGACATTGTGTGATTTTTGGATTGCAGTATGTCCAGATTATTCGTGTTATAGTCTGAATTGTTCTCGTGTCCCAGGTGTACACGTCTCACGGACCCACAGTCATCATGCCAACATGGTTCTGCTCAAGGAACTGGTTCCTGAAAGTCGGATCGTTTGACGAGGGAGGCAAGGTGATCCAAACTAATCCCAAAGCCTTCTCACTCTGTGTCTGTTTCTTTCTTCTTACTTTACCACTTCAAATGACACAGAGTCCAAGCATCTATCCATCTTTAGTTAGGCTCCATTTTCTGTTTTTTAACATCTAAAATATTAACGTCTAAAAGCGTGGTGGTTTCAGACCTCTGATTTGTTCAGTGATTTGTTCTGCTGTGGAGTCCACTGACAGCTGTTTCCCTCAGTTAGTCACAATTGACCAATCAGAGCTTGGTAATTGTGTTTAAGAATTATCTTCCAACAATGATAGCTAGATTTATGGTTACATTCATGAAAAATGGCAACGGAAAAATGGCAACAAGCGTGGAAGAGAAAGTCGGTTTAAAGATAACACAACTCTAAAAAGAGTGCTTCACTGATTTAGCGTGACGCTTACAGTGGACACTTTAAAAAAGGATCAAAATCCATGCAGCACACCCATAATTACTTTTTGTTCCATTCAACCTTCTTTCTTGTCAAAACTGCACGGTAGCTCCGCTTTAATCTTGAGAAGCGCCTCTGTTCATTCAATTTACAGTGTAAATTTCCACCTAAACTGAGGCTTTTTAAAGACCCTTTTTTTTCTCTCGATCTCCTGTCATTCACCGGTCTTGTGTGACTTTCGCGTGCATGCCGTGCCGACAACTACATGCAGGTCACGGTTCCTTGCGGGTCTATTTCAAGTACATTTACATTGACATATACATTTATCCAAAGCGACTTACAATTGCTATATATGTCAGAGGTCGCACGCCTCTGGAGCAACGAGGGGTTAAGTGTCTTGCTCAGGGCCACAATGGTGGATGGGTCACAGTGGGGGATTGAACCAGAGTCTCTCACACCAACCACCACACGCATGTGTCTTATCCATTGCGCCATCACCACCCAAGTAGCCGGCTATTTAAAAACAACAAAATATTCTTTGTGTGGTTCATCAACGTTGATAAATAATCCAAAAGTCCCGTGAGTCCCATCTAAGCATCGAATCTTCAACTATTCGGGGTCAGCCCTATTTGTAACCCACAGAAAACAATCCACAAATGTGTAATATGATGCGCAAATATTTCACTATCTATAAATATGTATTTTTACATTTGTGATGTGTAAAATCATATCCACAAAACAGAGTGACTTCTACACACAAAACAGTAAAAAGGGAACACTTAAACAACACAATGTAACTCCAAGTCAATCACACTCCTGTGAAATCAAACTGTCCACTTAGGAGGCAACACTGATTGACAATCAATTTCACATGCTGTTGTGCAAATGGAATAGACAACAGGTGGAAGTTATAGGCAATTAGCAAGACACCCCCAATAAAGGAGTGGTTCTGCAGGTGGTGACCACAGACCACTTCTCAGTTCCTATGCTTCCTGGCTGATGTTTTGGTCACTTTTGAATGCTGGCGGTGTTTTCACTCTAATGGTAGCATGAGACGGAGTCTACAACCCACACAAGTGGCTCAGGTAGGGCAGCTCATCCAGGATGGCACATCAATGCGAGCTGTGGCAAGAAGGTTTGCTGTGTCTGTCAGCGTAGTGTCCAGAGCATGGAGGCGCTACCAGGAGACAGGCCAGTACATCAGGAGACGTGGAGGAGGCCGTAGGAGGGCAACAACCCAGCAGCAGGACCGCTACCTCCGCCTTTGTGCAAGGAGGAGCAGGAGGAGCACTGCCAGAGCCCTGCAAAATGACCTGCAGCAGGCCACAAATGTGCATGTGTCTGCTCAAAGAAGTCAGAAAACAGACTCCGTGAGGGTGGTATGAGGGCTCGACGTCCACAGGTGGGGGTTGTGCTTACAGCCCAACACCGTGCAGGACGTTTGGCATTTGCCAGAGAACACCAAGATTGTCAAATTCGCCACTGGCGCCCTGTGCTCTTCACAGATGAAAGCAGGTTCACACTGAGCACATGTGACAGACGTGACAGAGTCTGGAGACGCCGTGGAGAACGTTCTGCTGCCGGCAACATCCTCCAGCATAACTGGTTTGGCGGTGGGCCAGTAATGGTGTGGGGTGGCATTTCTTTAGGGGGGCCGCACAGCCATCCATGTGCTCGCCAGAGGTAGCCTGACTGGCATTAGGTACCGAGATGAGATCCTCAGACCCGTTGTTAGACCATATGCTGGTGCGGTTGGCCCTGGGTTCCTCCTAATACAAGACAATGCTAGACCTCATGTGGCTGGAGTGTGTCAGCAGTTCCTGCAAGAGGAAGGCATTGATGCTATGGACTGGCTCGCCCGTTCCCCAGACCTGAATGAGGACATCTGGGACATCATGTCTCGCTCCATCCACCAATGCCACGTTGCACCTCAAACTGTCCAGGAGTTGGCGGATGCTTTAGTCCAGGTCTGGGAGGAGATCCCTCAGGGGACCATCCGCCACCTCATCAGGAGCATGCCCAGGCGTTGTAGGGAGGTCATACAGGCACGTGGAGGCCACACACACTACTGAGCCTCATTTTGACTTGTTTTAAGGACATTACATCAAAGTTGCATCGGCCTGTAGTGTGGTTTTCCACTTTGATTTTGAGTGTGACTCCAAATCCAGACCTCCATGGGTTGATAAATTTGATTTCCATTGATCATTTTTGTGTGATTTTTTTTTTTGTCAGCACATTCAACTATGTAAAGAAAGGAGTATTTAATGAGATTATTTCATTCATTCAGATCTAGGATGTGTTATTTTAGTGTTCCCTTTATTTTTTTGAGCAGTGTAGTTTTACGATCGAATACTTTACCACTGTATGTTTTATATTTAAATAAACATGAGCCTGAAAATTGTGTTTGTAGTAATATCTTACACCTTCCTGTCAGAGCTGTGAAAGAAAGCTTTGTAAAAGCAGGATTTTTCCTGCATAGAGAATTTTCTGGTGCCCCCTAAAGAGGTTTTAGCGAGCACCAAAGGAAAATCCCCAGCGCCAAAATGATCAGGGGGGGGGCGTTTCAAATATTCTCCGAATGTGTTTCAATAGACATTTATCAAACAACTGTTGAGCAAGCAGAACATGAACTTAAACACGACGTCTTGACTTCCAGCAGTCGCCTCTCCTCTCATCCACAGCGGGTTTTTTTTTTACACATGCTGCAGGCGCTAGATTAATCAACCAGCCGCTGTGTTGGTTTGACTTCGCATGAACGCTCTTCTACGAAACTGAGCTCGCGTTACTGGGAGAGAGGACTTCCTGTTATTTCTCACAATATAAAAGCCATTTTACTCTTTACTCTATGCCCTCTCCAGATCAGGCTCCCTGGGCACTACGTGACGCTCACCTGTTCCCGTTCTCACCTGCCTGCTAATCTGCACAGATCGGGAGCCTTTCATGCAGCCGTGTGCATCAAACTCGTCAAAGTCGCTTTTCGCGAACCAACCAATGACATTCTGGAGTAGGCGGGACATTAGAAAAAGGTTGAGGCACTTTAGAAATGCTGAACTCGTTGTTCTTTATGCATGGTTTTTATTATTCACGAGTTAGTAGGCTACAAATTAGAGACTGACCACCAAGTGCAGCATTTGTCTTGCACAATTATTGAATGACTGAAAACAACCCACAAAATTGAAACTACTGTTTTGTCCAACTGGAATTAATATAAGGCTACTAATAGTAAGCTAAGCCTATAGCCTACTATTATCTGAAATTATAATGAATACACAAACATTAGCACTGATCAAACCTTAACCACAGTGGTGTGGGCTAATATCAGAGAAAGGTTTCATTTGTGAACCAGCTGAATCTTAATTAATAAACTATTTGTAAGCAAATTATCCAAATCAAGTGTAACCTGTGAATATATTATTATACTATCATTATACTTTACTTTTATACCTTTACTCCCCCAGGTTGTGAATATATTTTGTTTATCAAATGGTCAGAAATTACAAGAAAATACATATATTTCAGTCATAAGGTGACTCATTGCTTTTACTGTACGCGTACCAGCCATGCTTACTGTCGTGCAAATTCACCCCCCAAAGGCCCATTCTGAGCCAGGAAAAACCCTGAAAAGTATATGAAAAACAGAGAAGTTTTGTATTCTATAAAGCCCAGTCAGGAATACTGCATTTCAATTAAGTTAACATCTTTTGACGTGAAATGATTAAAAAGATTACTTTTTATTTCTATTTCTTCTTCCCAGGTAAAATGCAATCAGTACAAACAGTGTTAATAAACCAAGTCCATATAGGCAAAAAGATGAAACTTTGTGCAAGATATATACATACTGACAGGACAAAGCAATAGGTACATGTATATTTATTCAGTCATACGTTATAAAACTACTTATTCTTTTAATTTTAAATAGTACATATATTAAATTCACTATTTATTACTCTTAAGGACCCCTGGTGGTCCAGCAAATGGCTATTCATTTATTCGCTGCAATGGGGCTAGTCTGATGAAGTCAACATTGCCCCTCATGTTGTCTAAGAGGTCCCCCAGTAATGTCTTGGGTTGGTTGGGAACGGCACCCCAAGATAGATCTCCAGTATTGAGCCTTCATGTAAACCCTACTCATGAGCTTTACAAACAGTTTTTCATGCAAAAGCTCAACGAAAATGGACATTGACTGTACTTTTGAGAACCGTAACCTTATACATAGGGTTAACAATAGCTCCTGCAAACAGTAGGTACAACAGTACTTTCAAATGTAGTCTATTTATTTAAATATAAATGTAAAACAAATACAGTGGTAAAGTATTCGATAGTAAACTATATACACTTGTACAGAAAAATTTAGACTGAGTAGAGTCCAGTGGTCCAGCAGAAGCAGAAGTTGTTGTCTCCTACAGATGATTGATTGATTGATTGATTTAATTTAATGACCACACAGCCAGGCTGGTGGAATTTGTTTCCAGTACAGCTTTTTGATACAGGTTCCAACATTTAGACAATAGATATTTATACATTAACATATAAAGTAACATACATGTACATACAGACACCACATTACTATATATAATACATAATACATGAGGGGTCATGCTTAATCCACTGTCCTCAGCATTCAGAGATCAGAGTTCAGAATGTGTATCGCTTTTGGAATGACCCTGGGTACTGCAATGGATATTCTTACAACTCATGAGAGGCAATGTCGCTACCGCCACCTGCTGGTGTCGCTAATAAACTGCTCTCACATTTACAGATCTCTGTTTACAGATCTCTGTGGTACAGAGTGGACAAAATTCCACAAATGCGTAAAAAGGAAGTCACAAATGTAACGTGACATGCAGATTGACAGAAAGCAATCTGCAAATGTGCAAAAACTGTTTTGTGTGTAGAAGTCACTCTGTATTTTTGTGGATATGATTTTACACATCACAAATGTAAAAATACATATTTGTAGATAGCGAAATATTTGCGCATCATAGTACACATTTGTGGATTGTTTTCTGTGGGTTACAAATATTAAAGTCCAATAAAATCTTCCATAGTCAGCTTCAGATTCTTGATGCCCACATGGTGTTTCACCTCACTGTGCATTTTTTCTGTGCTGTGTCCGCCGTTTTCGTAGCGTCCTCACACCCGACACTGCCCACAGGCTGATGCTCCAAAGAAATAAATAAAGAAATACAGGCAGATGGCCGGACACTGCCACACACTTCATATAAGTCATAAGTGATCATTGGGAGGGATTATTATTGTATGAGTCCATACATTTAAGTTTACTGTTCCAAGCAACTGCTTTCACTGTTTCTGTGGCAGCTGAAAATTATGTTGGTTGGACAGTCTACATCAGTCTTACAGACTGGTTGGTGCAAAACAAAACATAAGGTCCTTCTCCTCCCAACAAGAAATCTGCTAACCTGAACACAATGTCTGAGGCTGAGTGAATGCAGTGAAAAGAAATTGCTATTGATAATCAGGCTACTTTATGGTAAATGTTAATTTAAACAACAAAACTTTGGACACGCTCTAACATCACTTCATTCATATTATCTCCTTACGTAAGCAGACCCAGCCACCATCCAAATACTGAACCAGAAACCTAAGAACCTAAGATCAGACCTAAGAACATGCTGCCTGAACTTGCTCAAGCTCCCATTTCTAAGACAGAAATATCTTGCAGTTATCAACAGTTGTCTCCAACCATTATTTCACACTCTACTTCCTCCTCTCCAGGGAGTCCCAGAGGACTTGCTTTTCTTCTACCAGAGTATTCGTCAAGGAGGGGGCGTGGCCAGAGTCGACCAGTGCCTGCTGGTGTACCGTTACCACGAGAAGGCCGCCACACACTCTGTTACCGAGTCAGTCTCGCCATACACCCCTCCCCCCTGCTCAGCTACACTTAAACACACGCACACTTGGACGCAGTGTTCATCCTCCACCTACTCACAGCTGCCCTCTGGCATCCCACATTTTCTCAGGACTTGATACCCCCACACACACATACATGCACACACACACATGCAGATGTTGTTGTTTTTTGTAATTGAGTTTTTCAGAAAATGTTTTTGGTATTCCAGACACTTTCCCAGCATATGAATCAGGAATTTCAACCCTGTCTCTGTGGAATGTTATCTCTCAGACCCTGTCGAGAGGCAGTCGAATCTTGTTTGCGATGGTGTGTGTGTGTGTGTGTGAGAGAGAGAGAGAGAGAGAGTGACACTCCTGCTGTTGTCTACGCTTCAACAAGGTCATGTAGTGTCTGCAGGTGTTTGTGTGCCTCAAAATGTAAAACACACCAAAGGAGAAGGTCATTCCTGCCTTCGTTCCCTCACTTTCATCCACCCTTTCCTGCATCCATCCCTCTTTCCTTTCCTCCTTCCTTCCTTCCTTCTTTCCTCCCATGCGCCTTGTCCACTGCTCGTATATCTGCCCGTGTTGACGCACTCCTTCACCGATCATCCTCCTCTCTGTCTTCATCTATCATCTGGCTATTTTTGGATGCCTATTTCAAGCTTGCCTTGCCTACTTTCCACTCTCCCCCACTTCTCGTCACCCCTTCCCATCCTCAGCCTACCTACTTCCTCTCTTCAGTCAAATGAAACCATCATCCTCTCTCTGTCTGTCACACACACAAACACATGAAATTTTAGAGGCTATGTCAGTGGGGTGAGAAGTGTCTTTTGAAAAGAGTGGTGCCAAAGAGTAACTGAGATGAAAAGCTTCCTAACAAGGTTGTGTTTAAAAATGTGTGTATGCACCCGCTGTGTATGTGAATCTATACCAGAGTGTATGAAAGTGTGTTTGTCTTTTGATCTGTAGGGTATTGGTAGGGTAAAGGCTTCAGTATGTGTATACAAATCAGTAAATCTCTGCCATGTCTTAGAATCAAGCCCTGTATAGAGAATTTCCAGAAAAGCAATCGGTAGACCACCCGTAATTCACAGTGGGGGTTGGTTTGTTTGTGATATGAGGCCCACTGTCAGACCCAGTAAGGCACACACATCAGGAGATGAGAGTGGAGCACCTCCTGTGAATGTGTCCATATAATTACTAAGTGTGTGTGTGTGTGTGTGTGAGAGAGAAAGGGAGAGTGAGGGGGGAAGGGGTTAAGAGCATGAGTAGAGCGTGAAGACATATATCTGAGAGTAAAGGTGTGTGTAAGGCCTGTGCACAGCTGTGCATATCAGTCAAGGTGCAAGCAACAGGAAAACAAGCTCATTTAAAACAGTTTTCTCCCCCTCCACTTGAACAATCTGACTAGTTTATCACAATTCAGTTATGCTTTTGATCATTTAAAGAGTTGATTTGTTGTTTGGGTCTTGTAGTTTTATCTTTCATTTCTGTCAGTTGTGATAACATTGTACTCAAATCAAAGTCATTGCTGACATCTGGGAACTTGGCGGGTTTGCAGAAACAAATTCTGACGAGTAAAAAACATCCATCAAAACAAACCATCAATTTAGCCAAATGATCTAAACCATTTCATTTGGAGGTCAGACTGAATGGGAGTGCACCTGAAATGATCAGTAATGAGAATTTATTGCACAAGAAAGCTGTGCCCACAACTACAGCAAGTATACAAAGTTAAACCACAAAGGTGGCATGTAAGCTGATGAGCTGATGTTTATATTGGACAGTCTGGGTCATTCTAACTTTTGGCTTAATTTTCTCTTCCAAATATGTTTGTCTAACTTGGGCGTTTATTAAAAACTTATCTGATCATCTACCAATGGTCATGTTACCAGATCTCAGCTAGTACAAACTTATTGCTGAAAGAAATGAGGACGAGAACTTGACCCAAAATGTAATAAACTGCATCATCCTTTAAAGAAAGTGTTAGATGAGCAGAGACTCCAGGAAGAATAAATAGTTTTCACCATAATTTCATCCATAAGTAACACAATGACATGAACGTATGACTGAATAAATATACGTGTACCTATTGCTTTGTCCTGTCAGTATGTGTATATATACAGAGTGGCAAGAAAGTGAATTAGTGTTTCTCAAAATGTTCAATTCTTTTTTCTTTTTAAAGTGCAGCCCTTTTCTTAAATATCCCCATACAGTATGTGTCTATGTGATTAGTTTAAGACCCCGTTTACACCAGAGGCAACTCAGAAAGCAAAATAGGATCTGGCTATGAGTGCATGTTTTTACAGCATATACAGTATATCTGTCATCAAACCTTAGGAGTGCCCCTTTTTCATACCAGATGAAACATGAGCAGTCTGGCCTACAGACAGCATTTCTTAGTTTTAGCTTGTACTTGCTTCTCTGTCCATCCTCTGATCCTCTGCTTGTCTCCAGGGAAACTATGTGGAAACTGCGAGTTGACTTCCTGCAGGAGAGAGTTCTCAGCCAATGGGAGATCTTCACCATATGGAACGCTGGGAAACAGGGCCGGAAGTTGTACCGATGCCTCAGCCCGACCAATCAGAAGAAGGTACGTTACCTCTAGCTAGGCAGTCAGATGTGAGACACTAGCCAAATTAGTGGAAAGAACTGGTGGGAAAAGAGAGCTTTCATCGCCATTCTGATTCCTCTGTCAGGTGAAGGCTTTCTGTGATGTTGATGAGAACAAGATCCAGAAAGGCTTTTACACATACGAGGAATCCAAGGTAAGATCAACCACTAACGTTTATTATGAGTCAGTGTTAGCATGGCCAAAGATATGAGCTTTAAAGCTGTGATTCATATGAATGGTCACCCAACCACTTGTTAGGAAGCAAACTGGGTTCTTATGAAGCTGTGGCCAACAATGATATGTGGTTTTTGTGTCTCGCTTTTGTTGATACCCTTCCAGCAAAGACCCAAGCCAAAAATCCCAGTTCTACACTACAAAGACGCCTCCGCCCCCTTCATTATCTGTGTCAAACTGGTGAGCATACAGCATGTTTGTGTGTTGTATTTTTGCTGTTTCTGACCGTCTGTCCCTCAGGTCTGTAATCTAAGTTAACGACATAATGATCAAGGGCGTGTGCCCGGCACAGGACATAACACATACACACACACGGCAGTCAGGAAATGGGTAGAAACAGCAGCCTGATTTTTGATCATATGATACTTGTACAAACATCTGATGTTTTTTGCCAATGTTTTATGTATTTTGTACTCCAAAATTCTGGCAATACTCGTAGCTATGGCTTTTTTTTGCTAAGATAATGATATTATCATTCATTTTGTATTAATATACAATACCACACATACAGCTGTTGTGGCAGCCAAATCACTAAATGCCTTTTTACCTCCTAGCTAGACTCAGACATCATATCCAGAGTGACCCCACCTATGGGGGCTACTAATTGCTCAATTATGGAAATTGGGAGAAGTAATCATAGTCAGAGGACAAAGAGACCTGCATTCAATCATTCTCTCTCTTTCTCATTCCCTGTGACACACACACAGACACACACACATAAACACCTGGACTCAATCACACACATTTTATACCCAGATGTGAAATAACTATAATTAACAAATATATAATTAATTTGAACTTTGTGCATTGCATTGTGAGTCTAACCTTTGACTTAAGTTCAGTATAGTTAAGACAAAGGATTCTACATTAAAAAGCAAAGAAGCAATTGAAAAATAAAAAATGAATTTTGTTCCTGTTGTTTCTCTCCTGTTGATTCATCTGTAGGACATGACAGGAGGCGTTCTGGAGGAAAATCTCAACTCTTTGCAGCTGAAGGAAGGAATAGATTACTACCATTTCAACTGATTGCTCGGAGTGATGTAGAGAAGACAAGAGGTGTCCTGCTGCTTTAACGGGCTCAGAGGAATGTAGAAGACTGGATTACTCGCACACATAAACGCGAACTGAGCGATAGGCAGAGTCAGTGACAATACAAAGACAAGGGAAAGAGAAGGTTATAATGTGTTTTAAGTGTTAAACGATGCTTTTTATGTGTGGGAAAGAATGTGGAAATGTTCAAGTTCTCAAAGTTTTACTTGGCAAAGTTTACAGAAAGGCTGATAAATTTACAGCAGCACATCCCAGCCATGACTGCTCAGCCTCTCACCTGAACCTCAGCACGTGGATAGTTTCTGCTGATGAGAAGACTGATACCTCTCTCATATCTGTCCAGTAAATACAAGGCTACAGTCAGGAGACGCTTAGCTTCGTTTAGCACAAAGACTGGAAACAGGGAAACATCTAGTCTGCCTCTGTCCAAAGGTAAAAAACTGCCTAACACAACCTCTGAAGCTCACTAATTAACATGTCGCATCATGTTTTTTTAATGCATACAAAAAACTAAATGTAAAAAATGTCAAATTTTTTGGCCTTTATATGTCTATGCTCCTATATGACTAATTTTTGGTTGGGCTTAAGAGGTGCTTGTAGCTTCATATTTAACTGACAATGGCGTTGTCTAATGATAAGCAAGAAAGTGAATATGCATATTTCCCAAAATGTCCAACTGTTCTTTTTAAAAGCTTGAACATGGGTGTTTAGGGTAATAGAAGTAACCATAACGTGACCTAGAGTTAAAAGTTGTGGCACAAAAGAAAAAGTGGAGAGATGTTTTGGTAATTGAATTACAAAGAAATTAAATAATTTTACTATTTGGAAACTTCTATTTATCACGCGAGAAGACATGACCATTGCCACTGTTGACCAACTGAAGAATAAAATGTCATGTTTTCTAATCCTGTGTGAACGGAGACTGGTGTTTGCCAACCTGTATTCTTGAACTAGTGCTGAAGTTTAAGGAAGTTATCTGAGTCAGCGTCTCATCAGCTTGTAAAAGGGTGGGATGTTTCACGACCGGGATGTGTTACACAGATTTCTCAACAGACTTCTCTGATGCAACCACACAAAATCAGATGCACGCACACATCTGCTACAAATGTACAAGCATGGACACTGCACATATTTGTTTTTCTTTCCGTGGGTCTCTTACGACATCTAAAGAACAATAACCTCTTTAAGAGAGCACAATTCTGATACATAAACATACACAAAAAGTTTATTTTACCTCACAGAGTGTGGAGTTTTTCTGCCCAAAGGTAAACAGACCTTTCCCCACAAAATCTCCCCCGGTGTTTCCTGGGTCAGCGAGGTGGTCTGCCTTACTGTAAATCTGGCCGCAGCAGTTTGTAGGGAAGCAGCAGTAGCGGTAAAAAAAAAAATATATATATACTAGAGGGAGTCTTCTACTCTGCCAAAGTTTTATTTTCACTACCTTTGTTTGTTATCATAGACTGCAGTTGCTCAGTGGCGTCAATGTACAGAATCACTGTACCATGTCTGAAGTTGGGCTTGAATCCATTGTGTTTGATAAATTGCAGGACTGTGTGGGCTTGATTCAGCCTGGTATTTGAGGTGAAAACACCAGGCGTCTGCCACCCACAGTATAGTGCTCTGTAGGGGCTGAGAAAAATGTCACATCCACTTAGCACTTAGTCTCCACCTGGACCCCTCCCTCTCTGTATTTCTACACACAAACACTTAAACAAGAAGGTGTCTTCCTCAAAGAGTCTTTGCAGTAGCAGCTGCAACTACTGATTATTTTCATTATTGATTAACCAGATGATTCGTTTGTAGTTTTTAGTAATTGATTAATAGTTTTGTCTATAAAAATGCAGACAATGAAATGGCCATTACATTTTCCTAATACCCAAGGGGACACAGCTTCTGTTGTCTTACCAACAGCCTAAAACCCAAAGATATTCAATTTACTGTCACATAAGACCTGACAGTTCTGTTCAATGACTAATCAATTAATTGACTAATCGTTTGTCCCACTTTACATTTTTTGGACACACATCTGTATGAAACTGTTTTGGGGTTGTTTGTTTTTTGTTATCCACACAGCTAGCAATGGCAGTAACATGGTGTTGCAATGTCAGCTGATCTGTCCACCACTTAATATAATAAGAAATATCTCAACAACTGTTGGATGGATGCTATTAAATATGGTCCCTAGAGGACAAATGTTAGAATGCTGATAAACATCAGCCTGTTAGCTTAGTTATTGTTAGCATGCTGACCTTATCATTTAGCTCAAAGCTGTACATATTTTGGGGGCTTTTTAATCCCTCATGACATTTTACTTTTTCGCACACTGAATACATTTATCACTTCTGCTCACCATGCCTGTTGCTAAATATTTAAGTGAAACCGCAGGCTTGACTGATCTTTGCAGCCACTCATATTGAAAGTGTATGAAGTCGTTGAGCTATAAGGTGCTTTGGATACACATCCACCAAATAGAGACCATATATTTTAGAATGTAACAAACCAAAGCACTTTGTTTGAGAAAGACCACGGCCTGTCTAAATACATCCTGTCTCCTATACCCGCTCTGCCCTCATGATAAAGCACTTGGTAGATGATCAGAGCTAGCTCTAATGGAGAATCTATGAAAGAGACTCAGAAAGAGAGTAAACAGAGCTTTATTCTGTGTTTACAATCTGTCTCTCTGCAGACATCAGCCCTGATAACACACACACAATGAATTACCCTGACCCTGGAGCATGCTTGCCTTCGCCGGCCAAATAAACCTGCACGTGTGCAGAAAGAAATGCACTTACACAGCTGCATGTTCTCTGGCAGTGCAGCTGATAAGAGAAAGAGATAAACGTCGGGTGTGTTTGGGTGAAGAGAGTGGATAGAGGTCAGACATTGAAGGATTTTTCATTCACCTGGAACTTTACCACATTCTTTCAGCATCTCTCTCTCTTTTTTTCTGTCTCTCGATTTAAGACATTTTGTAAGATATGGCCAGAAATTTAGTTTAAAACATTCAAAAAATGAACACAACATTATCAACAGAATGCGAAGAAGCAACAGTTTCAACATTATATAAAAGACGACTCTGTATTGTGTTGCAGAGATGTCTAAAGAAGCTAGCATGCTAACCAGGTAGCCCTGGGCCATCCTATCCTGTCTGGTAATACTACTTTGTACTTAAAGTGGCGATAGCCTGATAGTATAACTCAAGTCTTCCCTCGTAATTTCACCTGGGAGGTGTGTTACACAAGTACTCTCACTGACAAGGACTATCACTGGTTCACATGACTGAGCTATGCTGCCCTTCAAAGTCAAAGCACATTCACTGCATATTTTGTCTTGGCAACTGTTTTACTATCTAAAGTTTTTTTTACCATAGAAGTTGATAGTTTCTGAAAAATTGTCACTGAGAGAAAAACAACTTGACAACTAATGCAGAAAAGCTAATGCTATATCAAGTGAAGGCTAGATAATGAAACAGCCACAGTGTTTGCTTGTTGTGATTTGTAATTAAAAAACAAAATTTATGAACCACCATCTTGGTAATTCAGTCACTTAACTACACAAAAAGGAAACTCGGAGCAGTCCTCTGCCGAGGCTTAGTCCAGTCTTCTTTGATATTTTCAAAACTTAAAATTATAGTAGGCCTTGCCTTCTTAAAGCCTCATCATCTCAGCTGTGCATTTGTTATGTGTATTAAGTACAAGTCGAAATATACGGAATTCTGGATTAATCTGGAATATCACATCCCTGATTGCTTATTTACTACATACCTGCTGCAGTTGTTTCTACAGTGATGTTGGAAGTGGCTATTTTATGTTTAGTCTCAGTACACCAATCACCTGAATCCCACAGGTATACTCATGGTAATGAATTCAGTTAATTTTGCCATATTGTGACACCAGTGTTACAATTTACATATCTGCAATTTTAACAAAAGTAAAAAAAAATAATAATTTGTGTATCCTCCTCGTGAAATGGATCTGTTCCAAAACTTTGTGGGTTCTTCCTTGGCCCATGCTACACCCTTCCATGAAGAATCATGAAAATCAGACAGGTTCTTTTTCCTTAGGCAAATCAGTCAAACAAACAAACAAACAGCACAGAAAACATAACCTCCTTAGTGGAGGTAATAAAGCAGAAGCTATCTCAAATCACAACGCCTATCCTAAAGGTAACTAGCTCAGCAAAGTAGCATCTCTGCTTTAGTCAAGGCAAGGCACTCGAGCTGTACAGCTGGCTTTCGTGAGTAAATAAAGGTTTTTAAAAAAGAGAGAGGAGTGGGCTGTGTGAGAGTAGTGAGGAAATAAAGGTCAAGAAGAATGAAATCAGAGATAGAGGAATGTGTGTGTGGCTCCTTGAGGAAGCAGTGTGTGGACAGACGGAGCGTTCCCCCTGTCAGGCCGTTTGAGAAGAGCCAGGTGACGGCAGGGGGGCTAAGGGGAGCAGGTCAGAGGCTCTGCTGCTCTGTAAATACTTCACATGGTGAAGGAGCATGTCGGGTCAAACGGCACATCGGCAGCCCAGACTTCCTCTGCTGTGGTGACAGGATTAGACTCGGGTCAGACGCCCTCTGCAGCCTCCAGCTCTCTGGCTTCAGTTGTGTTTATGGAGAAATAGCATATTTTTTCATATCCAGGGACGGAGGTGAAATGTGTTTGTGGTACAGATGTGTTGCGCTTTGAGCAGAGAGACATAGAGGAAGAAGTGTAGAAAATCACCCTACCTGTCAGGTCTTCAGTAGGGGCATTGTCAGCACCCTGAGGTTGGGCTAATTAAAGTAGTCCTACAGTCCAAATCCATTTTTTGAGCACTCACAGGGCCTTGATGTCATAGGTTTTGTTTGGTAGCAGAATAATGTACCCTGGGTGCATTATGTCAGTTAAGTGTTTATAGATTTTGACGACCCCCCTTTTATTTGGTAGTGATACAGTTATAGGCCCACATGTTTGTAGTTAATAATTCTTAATAAGCTGTTAATAGTTGTTGGTCGGCATCCTTTGCAGCCCACCTCCAGGAGTTAGGCGGTCATATTGTCCAATAGGTCAAAGGGATTTTTCTCAACCTGGTAACCCAAATGTTGTCCTCATCAATAACCAATAGCTGATCTGTAAAGCATTAGCAAATTATGTATACAGTGGGTACGGAAAGCATTCAGACCCCTTTAAATTTTTCACTCTTTGTTTCATTGCAGCCATTTTCCAAAAATCAAAAAAGTTCATTTTATTTCTCAGTAATGTACACTCAGCACCCCATCTTGACAGAAAAAAACAGAAATGTAGAAATTTTTGCAAATTTATTAAAAAAGAAAAACTGAAATATCACATGGTCATAAGTATTCAGACCCTTTGCCGTGACACTCATATTTAACTCAGGTGCTGTCTATTTCTTCTGATCATCCTTGAGATGGTTCTACACCTTCATTTGAGTCCAGCTGTGTTTGATTATACTGATTGGACTTGATTAGGAAAGCCACACACCTGTCTATATAAGACCTTACAGCTCACAGTGCATGTCAGAGCAAATGAGAATCATGAG
>NC_060172.1:32093035-32261558 GCF_021292245.1 Micropterus dolomieu
TGGCTGGAGTGTGTCAGCAGTTCCTGCAAGAGGAAGGCATTGATGCTATGGACCGGCCCGCCCGTTCCCCAGACCTGAATCCAATTGAGCACATCTGGGACATCATGTCTCGCTCCATCCACCAACGCCACGTTGCACCACAGACTGTCCAGGAGTTGGCGGATGCTTTAGTCCAGGTCTGGGAGGAGATCCCTCAGGAGACCATCCGCCACCTCATCAGGAGCATGGCCAGGCGTTGTAGGGAGGTCATACAGGCACGTGGAGGCCACACACACTACTGAGCCTCATTTTGACTTGTTTTAAGGACATTACATCAAAGTTGCATCGGCCTGTAGTGTGGTTTTCCACTTTGATTTTGAGCGTGACTCCAAATCCAGACCTCCATGGGTTGATAAATTTGATTTCCATTGATAACTTTTGTGTGATTTTGTTGTCAGCACATTCAACTAGCAGTGTATATTATGTTATTAACATGTAGCATTTCACTAAACATTGTACTTGTATAATGGTTCATGAGACAAACAAACAAATTTAATTTGACTATCATAGTATAAACAACATGGAATAATCCTAAATCTTCTCATGGTATATATTTTCACCAAATGCTACTACACCCAAGGGTGAATTCAGGTTAAGCGTTAGTTACGTACTGTGAGATTTCAGAAGCCCCTTAACCCCCGGGGTAGTTAGGGAGTTCAACTTCTCACTTCTTTTCTAATCAGTTTGATTCTGAGGTAAACAATCCATTTGACATCTCTAAGCTGTTCTTGTCTCTTGTTTCTCCCCCTGGAGTCATTCTGCCTCCGCTAACAATATGACACACTTCCTTTTCCTAAGATGTCTCCATGTGTTCCCTCAGGCAGGCTCACTGTAAAGGAAGAGGCAGGTGGACAGAGAGAGGCTGCATGGGGCCGGAGGTGAGGTGGACAGAAAGGGGTTAGTAGACAATTGACAGACAGCAGCTCCTGAGGTTTCCATTACCTGAGATACCCTGCCCAGCCACTGTCACCTTAGAAGATACAGCATTCTCAACTTCAGTATGAACCCAAACAAGGACACCAATTATGCAATAGTAAGGATACTGTAGGAAAC
This sequence comes from Micropterus dolomieu, assembly GCF_021292245.1. Classification (NCBI taxonomy): domain Eukaryota; kingdom Metazoa; phylum Chordata; class Actinopteri; order Centrarchiformes; family Centrarchidae; genus Micropterus; species Micropterus dolomieu. The sequence goes on from NC_060172.1 coordinate 32,094,128, forward strand.
ATCAATAACAGACCGATACGGATGGCTTTGAGGAGGGGTGGTATAAAGTGATGGTGTCAATTGTACAAACATTGCTGTTTGCACTTTGCAGCAACTGCACTATTGCCAAACTGTCACTACCTGAGCAATCACTAATCTTCGAAACGGAGGCTTTTTTTCCGATGTGACTCATTAAGAAGAAAATCTCTACTTATTACCCAGTCTGAGTTAACATATAGCTTATAATGTCCATTAACTAGATGTCCTCACATGGTGGAGCAACCTCAAGAATAAAGTAAAAGTAAAAGCCAACAAACCACTCACCAATATTTCCGTGTGAAACATTTTTGTGGTGCCTTTTATTCTTCACTGTGAGCGCTTGAATTCAGGGCAACAATCTAGTTCAGACCAACAAAATGTTAACAAAATGTGCAGAGGCAGCCAGCAGGCCTGAACACACAATAGACTGGGGAGTCAATGAAAACAAAACAGACCCCCACAGCCACTAACTCTCCTCTCCTAATCGCTCATATGCACACACACACTACACATACACTAACAGAGAAGCTGGTAAATACTACCCATTATATACACTGTCGAGCTACAGTTTAAATAATGATTGTCAAACAAGATCACCAGAAATTAAACAAACCTGACTGACAGCTGTGACATAGAGCTTCATTATTTCTCGGATTCAAACAGTGCTGCACAATTAATTGAAAAATTATCAAAAATCACAATTTGGCCATGTGCAATATCCAAATCACAGAAGCTGCAATCTTCTAATGTAAAGTGTGTGACAAAACAGCATTATAATAAGTACTGTGGAGCTGCAGAGATGCCCGGACTGCAAATCGTGTTCTGCAGATGTAAGAAAACATGTTTGGTACAGACTACAGTAAATATCACATCATCATGATTTTGATATTTTTGTCAGTGAAAATGAAAAGATAATCATTCCCAGTAATCGTGAATCATATCGCAAATCTGTCACAATATTTTTAACCATAACGTGCAGCCGTAGATTCTAACATATTTAGTTTTGGCCTTCATAAGTCTTTTAGAAACATTATAAATCAATAACAAAATGAGATACTGTAATCTAATTCACTCAGGGTAAAAGAGACGCATCCTTAGGTCTTAACTTCCCTAAATCTAGTGGCGGCTAATGACGGATCAGCTATACAGTTTTACTGACTGATCATAGGGGAAACGTGAGAGAAATGTGAGGTGTAGTATAGCCCTTTGTCCCGTGGCACTTGCGATGGTGCACTTATCGGTGCCTGCATACAATGCTGCAGCATTGGTTTACCTGAGACGTCACCTATGGGGGGTGAGGGGTTGCATTTCAGGATAAGTGTCAGTAAGCTTTAGTGGTGGACTGCTTGAATTTACCTTCTAAACCCCAACACATTGTCCTTCCTTGTGCTTAGATGCCGCCAAAGACAAGATGGGGCTGCAACTAACAATAATTTTTATTATGGGTGAATCTGCCAATTATTTTCTTGATTAACCATTTTGTCTATGTCAGTGAAGCGCTTCCAACACAATTTCCCAAAGCCCAAGGACACACACACACACACAGCAATGTCAACAGAGAAAGAGAAATACTCACGTTTAAGAAGCTGCTACCAGCAAATGTTCTGGCAGTTTTGATTGAAAAGTGACTCAAAATTAATTATCAAAATAGTTGCCGATTGACTGCCGGCTAACAAATCAATCCACTAATGATTTCAGCTCAACGTGTAAATCTAAGTTCTGTATTAGTATAACAAAACTTCCTTAATTTGTTGTAATATCCTCATTCTATTGCTTCTGCCATTATCGTGTTTAATTATCTCAGATACAGTGTGTAAGTGTTCTGTGATGAAATGACCCAAAGTACATCGTTATTCATTCTTATACACTACAAATATTATGAATAAATATAAGTAACATGTCCATAACATATGAGAAACATCAAAGAACAGTGTGTGCATGAGTAAAGAAATGCAAATACCAAAAGAGTCATTATTCTGCTTTTTTGGATGCTTATCTGAAAAGAGATATAAGCGATATCATGTGTGTAATCAAATATAATGGACTGGCACTGGGGGTGGACCCGCAGTCAACGCCTCCTGTCTCACACATCACCAACTCTCAACATGCCTGTGGGCAGCCGGTCCTGTCGTGGACACAAGAGATGGGCGGGTGAGACACTGCATGTGGCGCAGCCAATCTGCTAAATGAATGATGCTTTTATATCAGTTAAATGTCAGCTCTGAAGTTCAACCCTTATCAGAAAATGTCACAGTAAAAGCAGAGGGATCTTTCAGAATAAAATCAATATGACCTTCTAAGTGTCCAGCAAGAACTCCCAGACATGAATACACACTTGGTAAGACATAGCCTACTTTAAATTTCTTCCTTCAGCCAGAAGAAACTGCTACTGGCAAATAAAACAACCAAGCAGGGTATTGTCATTAAGCTGAGCCATGAAATGTCATATTGCAGCTGCAGCAGGATAGATGTGTTTTTCTAGCATCAACCAAACGTTACATGATGTGCCTACAGCTTCCAGCGGTGATACACATTCAAGTTGTGAACGTATGTTGAAACACACACTATACCGTCATGGTTTTGGCCAAAATCTGTTTAACCATGTTGGATTTCAGCCAGCTGTGCCAGTGAGCTGAGAATGGCTACTATTTACATTTACCTTTATTTTGATTCTTGCTTTTGAGTTTACTGTATTTAAAGTACTTTGTAATCACTGTTTTTAGAAAAGTGCAATACAAATAAAGCTAGTTATTAATACTTTTGTGTAGAGTACTTTTACTTCTTAGAGATCAGACGCTTTTATTTTCTATTTTGTTACTTACTTTACAATATGTATTTAATATATTTCCTTGCTGAATCATAACTAGGCTATACAATTCATCATTGACAGAATAACTTTTTTAATTTTAGAGTCCTAGCTAAACTTTTTATAACCCCCAGCTTTGAGTAATAGTGTGTTTAAATCAGAGATTATATTAATACATTAGTTAATAGAAATCAAAGGAGTGGTGACCCTGTACATATTCAAAATCAGTGACATTAATGTTATCAAGAAGAAACTACAGATGGGTCACGAGGGCGTAGCCTTTAGCAGTCTCCCAAAATACAGTTTATCCTCCGCACCTGACCTGGTATCCTTCTCTTCTCTTCGTCTCTTACCTTCTCGTTTATGGCACAGCTCCACCGAAGGCTGGCATTGCGTCTGAAAGTCTGGAAACACACGCCTGGTAAAACTATCCCCGTCTCGACACACAGCTGAACTCACTCAGTGAACTTTCCCGTTAACTCACATTGCCGTTAACTAACTGGGGGGATGCTGCGAGCCCACGCGGCGGATGACGTGCGGCGTTCACGGTCTCCTCCCAAATTCTCGCTTCGGACATTGTCAAGTTGTAAAAGCGACTTGTTGACGCTAATTTAAGTGTGTGAAAATAATTAAAATGTTTCAGATGTTTTCCGCGGCCATTGAGTATCCTGTGAAAAGAGGAGAGAAACAGCTAGTTTTTGTTCCAGCAGCAATATGTATTAAAGGCTTATTTTGTATTTTAGGCAGGCCTGTGATTATTTCGTCCGAGTTGTTTTTGAGAGCATTTTAAGGCAGCACACGCAGGGGAAAGTGCGCAACTGCAAAGCTGCTAAATTTCTGTGATATAGACAGCTTCACCTTGTCACTACAAATTTGCATATATAGTATGATAATATCCTGTTCATCCACCGGGGCTTATAACAACTAAGTTCAGAGTTAGTTTAAGTTGAAAACACAATATTAATAGCAACGTCCATGTCTCCAAACACTTGCAAATGTATCTTTCTAATAGCTATAACTAGCCTAATGGCTGTATCGATGGTTAATGAATAATTTAGTATTGCTGTGTAGGGTAGTTGCCATTAGTAAGAACATTTTAAGGGTTGGTTGTGAAAAATCACATTGGTTTCTATTGATCCTTTCTATTTGGTAATAATGTAGGTAAGCCCATCATGCTAAAAAAATAATGCTCATGGATATCTCACTTTCCAGTAAGAATTCAAGCCCGCAGTTTATAAATGTTAACAAGTCATTAGTGTTTAAATCATGCAAATGGCATGTATACAGGAAAACTGTATGTCTATTTCATGCTGATTTGTTTTTTCAGACACAGGTTTCACTACTTGAAAGAAGAAATTAACTATGAAATAAGAACATTTTTGTTACAACAGTGATTTTATTAAAGCACAAAGTGTAGGTATTTTCCATATCCAAAAGCTAATGCAAAATTTAAACCAAATTTAAAACCAACCCCAAAAATCAGCATACAAAAGTAAATAAAAAGACTGAATACTTTATAATGCTCCTTTTTTTAAAGTCCATTCAAATCAAACCTATAATTACTGGTCTAAAAGCAAAAATGTGTTAATCGGGTTATTTAGAATTAGTAGGTCAGCAACTATGTCTGCATTGCAGTTTTCAGTAGGTTTCAGCCTAGTAGCTGGTTTTGGTTGGTTTGACAATCACTGAGCTGCCGGTGAACAGGGTGGGGAAGAACCCATTCAGGAATTTGTTCTTCAGTCGGTGCAGAAAGCTGACATATCTCACCCCAGGTCCATAGCCAGAGAACACATGTGACACCTGCAGGCCAACAGAGAGACATAGAATGAAAACTTGGAATCCTGGCCCTTCTGTAAAGGGGCCTGTTACCTGTCAGTAACTCACCTCCTTCCATGTGTGTGAGTAAGTGCTGAGGTCCTCGGTGGGATTGACAGTGTGCTCTGAGATCACAGTGCTTTTATCCGCAGCCAGTAACTTAACATGCAGCTGGTAGATGGACTTATGCAGCTGACTCTCCTCATACCTGACAAAATGGCGGATAATCAAATGTTTATGGTGTAGCAAGAAATCGTAATACAATGCAGTTTAGCAGTTAAATACTAGTGTAGCCTGGAGATTCAGACAGGCAAACCTGCATCACATGTACAGACAGTGAAATGTGCTTTACATGGTGTCGTCTACATGTGTACCAACTAAGCTGATAAGACCACAGTGATAAGTAATCACGCATGGTCTGTTACAAGGGCTGGAGGTGGGTGTTGACCGTGCTCATTAACCCACCAGTCTTGGATGACTATTTCAGGCTGAAAATCATCCAGCAACTCTTCCCACAGTCCCTCTGCCTTCAGGTCCACAACCTGCTCCATGGAGAACCAGCTGAGGGCAGGAGAGCAGACATGAGTCAAATTTGCCACAAGCTCATTATTTGGGATAAACCTTTTTGTAGGTACCATGACCCTGATCCCCAGTAACACCCACCTGTATTGAGGCAAAGCACAGATCATAGCACCTGGCGGGATACCACTGGTATCATAGGGGAGGACTTCCGTGCTCGTGGTCCAGCCACTGAAGTCGCCTATGAATTAAGAGAAATGTTTATCTGATCCAAGAGTTTACAAAACTGCATTCATTTCCTTTATCTTGACTTGCTACCAGGCATGCTCACAGTCCCTCACCATCAGGTTGAAAACGTGGAGGTCCATCTGATGGCATTTCAGGCAGCTCAGGTTCGGGTGGAGGGGCGTCCTTACTCAATCCTGTGTGGGAAATAAGACAAAGGGACAACTGTAAACGGAACCACACCTACTGATGCAATCCCACTGTAAATATCATTAAGCAACAGAATAGATCTTTCTGACAGGGTCACTGGGTGTGCCTCTGTGTGAAAAACAGACACTTAAGTATTAGTCACTAGCTCATGATGCTCACGTCTACATTTTGGGACACACAGAAACTTCCAGTGTAGTTGTGTTTGGCGTCATCGTAGAATCTGACTAGAATCAGCTTGCATTCTGCAGTGATGAGTGATGAGTTTACAAAAAATGACAGCATGGCGGTTTCACTATTTTCCTCTACTTTATCCGTTGTTTAATGCTTAATGTAAATGGAGGAAGAAGTGCAGCTAAAAAAATATATTAAATGCTTCCAAGAAATAATCAGCAACCCTCTTAAAAATTATTTTGCTGCTTTCCATCATTATTTGATTAGACTGATTTCTTCTATAAGAATAAAACATTGCAAATTATAGGTTTAGTAAGAGATTTAACTAAATAAAGCTTAAAGTACACAAAGCTCTTAAAGTCATCACATCCTGAGTCACAATTTCTTCCCATTTCACTTCTCATGTAGACATTTTGATATCTTAAAAGAGCTTTAAAAACACGTTGCTGTTGAGCATTTCAGATTTAGATGCCTGCTCAATAGAGTTTATAAACTAACATGAGGAAGTCTGCGCCTTATTGGCTCAATTCTTCCATGTTTTACTGAAGATGAAAACTACTTCTGATTATGAACTGTATACAGCTGCTATCTAACAAGTAAACACCCAAAACAAGTTATTGTAGGCTGGTAGGCTGAAATGTACAGCAACATCTGTATCAGCACTGAACTCCAGGCCCACTGTAGATCAGGATCACTGAACTCTGACCTGTCCTCTGGATCAGTACTGAAAAGGAAAACAATATGTGTCAACTTTGTTGTGGTACCGTGAGGCGCAGGGTTCCGCAGTAAGTTTCTCCCGAGTGGCTTGGCTTCACACACGAACTTCCAGTCCACGCTGTCGGGCATCAGCGAGCCCCGCATACCCCACTCAGCCTCACATCGCTTCTTCCATTCAGCGGCAGACATACTGTGGCCAATAGTGTGTAATCTTACACTGATTCCACCCGGGAGTACTTCTGTTATTTAGCCTACTGTACACCACACCCAGGTGTTGCAAGCAGGGCGATGCGCGCTACTTCCTGGTCTCTTAAAGTGACAGTAGTTTAATAGTGTTTCCAAAAATCGAGGCTATAAAATTTGGAAGACCATAAAAGAAAAAGAAATATAATAAATAAAATACAAAAAAACAAGTGGCCTATCTGTGGACAGCAGTTTGTGGTCTGGTTTGTGTTTCTAGTAGCTACGTCAAAAAGTTTGTTTAGGATTTGCAAAAATGTATTCTGTTTGTACAGCAGGTCAATCATAAGCAAATGTCCCTTCAATAGTATTTTCACTATATTATTAATAGTACAATTGTTCATTGCATACATTAAAACATTATTTCACTATTCTTGATATCTTCATTTTGTTTTATCTAAAGAAAAAAAAAAACGTTGACTGGAGGTGTGTTGGTTTGGGGGCTCCAGAGACTGTAGTACAGCAAGAGACAGATGATCTGTGAGATGAAATGTGATGGGACAACAAACTGGTAATGAAATTTAAAAAAACGTTTATGTCCTAACTATTTATTGCATCAAATGTGAATGTTCCACTCAGGAAAAAAACACATTTTACATCTGAATAAATTTATCACAGTATAAATTATAATTAACCCCTGTCCCTTGTAAGTATTCCAATTGCAGACCCCAAACTACACAGAACACACATGAGCAATAAATCACTTAAATTCTACAGTTTTATCAGTCAGCAGTGAGTTATTGTTTCTTTCCCAAGCACTTTGCCCCTATATGATCACTCCATGGTGGCAGGACTATATTGTAGAGACACTGCCCTGACCTTTGCACTGCTTATCTGGATGCACTGATATAGATTTTTTTTTCTCCAAGCGGAACATTTGACATTTACTCAACCTGCTTTACCATATATGTTTAGTATTGTATTGTTTTTTCGTCAGCAGGTTACCAGTGGACAATATACAGGACTTAAGAAGGTGTGGCTCAGTGTATGCTGCAGAGTATTAATCATGAAATGAGTTCAGCAGGGTATTTCCAGCTTCGCCTGTTGAAATGAATAATAATATTAATGCAAGATTATTCTGATCCCTGGCAGGCAAGACTCTTTAAACTCTTCTTCTTTCCTTTCCTTTAAAAAGTTCAAAAGTCACAGTTTTTACTAAACTTAAATGGACATGTAATGAGTTTTGTTAGAAGGAGACATAATGCAATCAAAATGTATTCATTATAAAAATCCTGTTTGTAATTGAAACTAATACAACCAGGTTTGAGCAATGCTCTGGGTATAGTTAAACACAGAATGGATTCATGTCAAATGCTTTTATTTCTTTTTACATTTTACTATTTCTTACAACATATATCTGTGTATATATTATATAGTGTGGCTGGGGAAAATCCTACCCTATATTCAGTGGATCATCAGCTGCCTGCTGATGCCTCAACTGGTATGACTGATTAGCCCTTGTCTTATTGATCCAGTCTTGTTACCAAAAACGTTTCCAGTATACTCATACTACACATACTGCATCTTGTCAGTAAGTTACACATTTGATTTGATTGTTGCGTTGGAAATGGAATGTCTTATGGATGACCTCATTTAAAGCAACTTTTTAGTGATGACAGTGCGGGCAGGGTCAACACACAGCAAATAATCTACAAATGTCTCCACCTTGTGGATTCTGGCATTGTTTTCACAGTGCTGCCAACAGGATACTCAACTTCAAATTTCATCCTTAAAATAGGCGGATGTATTGCATTTTTTAGAAGTAGCACTACAGTAGTAGCACACAGTTTTTGCATTTTCAGCATAAGAGCTTCTGTTACGTCTTCTAGGAAAATGTAAGAATACTGTACCCTTGCACACTAAAGACTATCCAACTATATATATATATATATATATATATATATACACACATCATAGTGTTTACCTTTCATTTAATATATCTATCTCAAATGAAAGGTAAACACTATGACTAATGATTCTTTAAAGGTACAATACAGTACACCAGAACTGTTACTTCTCCACATTCTGTTGATAATGTTAGTTCATTTTTTAAAATGAACTAAAGTTCTGGTCATCTTACAGGTGAACTATGTTTTATAAAAACAACCAATAATAATAAATTGTGTTTTCAATGAACCTTATTGTCAAGAAAGAAATGCATTAGTGTATGTTTTGTATTGCAGTGTACTGTATATGTATGGCTTTCCCTGTGTGTATACCTGCACCAAAAGAGAGGGGGGAAACAACACTCAGGAATAATGAAAACGATAATACAATCTTTTTATGTAGCAAATTCAGCTGAGTTGCTAAGCTAACACTAAAGCACATTTTAGTGTTCTAAATATATATGGCAGACATATGTTGTAGGCCTACATTAGTTGAAAACAGCAGACAAAACTTGTGTTTTCTCATGTCATGGAGGTTAATTTATAGTTCAGCTGCCAATGACAAAAGAATGACCTAGAGCCAATAGGGTGTATGGTTGGTAGAGAGCCAGAGAAGCAACAGGGGGCAGCAGACGCTGTGTCTGAAGAGTGGACTGCTGCAGGGCAATACACTGTACTGTAGTAATATATTCCAAAATCAATACTCATAGAATACAACACAGTACGGGTGTTTTACACTTTATTGCAATGCCAAAGCTTTGTAGTTAAAGTGTTTGTTCTTTGACTGAGGACGTAGGCTGTACTGGAAAGGTAGGACAGCATACTAGATTCTGTGACAGACATTCAGTAATATGATCTCAGCTGCCGATGGTTAGACATGTGTTACTGTATGGACAGGTGTTTGAAAAAAACATAATATGTGTTGGCTTCTTAAACCCTCCACTGTATGACTCATGCTCAGTGATAGTAGTAGAGTCAGTTTAATTGTCTCTGATATTTCTCAAAGTCTCAAAGTTTCTCAAAGCTCAAAGTCATTACAATACAGTTCAAAGGTGTCATATCATAAGCATGCATGGATACTGATCATAATTTGTATTTGAAAAAATATAGTTACTATGAAGAAAGTGATAGAGCTCTTCAGAGCAGACAGAGACATGTAGGCTGTGACACCTTCCCCACCTGGTTTTGTCTAAATGCAACCAACACCAACACCCCCCCACCCCCTTTGCCCCTGTGCATTGTGGGTAATAGTGTTGTAGTCAAGACCGCCCAAACCGAGACCAAGTCAAGACCAAGACCAGAGTTTATCGAGACCGAGACAAGACCAAGACTTTTAGGGGCTGAGAGCAGTCGAGACCAAGACTGAGGGAGGGCGAGACAGAGTCAAGACCAAGACCAGTTCCCTGCATTGCATGGCCCGCAATAAAATGTGGAACGAGATCATAGGTACTTCTCAAAGTGATCTGAAAGATCCACATTCCCACTAAAACACCCACGTACAAACACTAAGAGCTGAAATCAACTTAAGCATCGCAGGGAGGGGTGACAATCGTTAACGGGAACAACACGTTTAATTAGGGTTATGGTTAAAAAGGCAAGCCACCGATTTTACACAAAAAGATCAGTTTACATGTCATATAGAGTATTAAACAGCCTGTGAAAACAGAAGTAACTTATCTTCGTTGCCTATGAAGGAGCTTTGTTTCGTCTGCAAAAATAACCATGATGAGGTCATTAGGGTTTTTTAGTTGGACTTTAGGGCCTGGTCATACCAGAAAGCGGTACAGCAAATTTAAACCTGCGTCTTTGGGAAACATTTTGTTGAAGCCTGGTGAAGTAGTGACTATACTCACAGGGATAGTGAATTAATGTAGCTGGCAAGATAACCACTTAATTGCTAGCTGTCGTGGAAATTATATTCCTGGTGAGGGATTGAGCAAAGAATTGAGTTGCAACCAACTTTTATTAACAAAAGAGAATAAACAGAGAAGTACTAAAGCACATACACAGCTGGTCCAGAGACCTGCCACCTAGTGCGGCTTCGGGCGTCTGGCCCCGAGTAAAGGGATGCATCATCATATACACAATCTAGGTTTCTATGTTTTGGGGAACAGAGATCCTCTCTCGACCTTGAATGAACATTCCAGGAGAGGAGAGGAACAAGAGGGGAAAACACCAAAACAATCTCACAGCTCTGATCTAAACCCTAGTAAATGTGAACAGACCAACATAAGGAAAGGAAAGTTTAAGGATAAAAACATACTACATATATATCTATAAGCCATAACGAGAATAGTAATAATAATAGTAATATTAAAAGATCCTACATAAAAAATTAAATGTAAGAGGACAGTAATGCCATAACACTAGCCAGCTGAACTCTGTCAAAATAGCTCCCGGAAATTCTCTTTTTTTTATTTTATTTTCAATTAAATTATTATTATTATTATTTTCAATTAAATTTTCTTTATATAGTGCAAAACCATAACAGAGGTTTACTATGTCACTCTTTCTATAATTATTTATAAAGAATAATTGCCACAGATTCTCCCCCTCAAAAACCTTTTCACATGATGCAAACAACATAAGACACAAAAAATGCATACATTTGCACATTTTTTATTCCAACACACCAAACAACAAATTATTCTGCCCCAGCAACCTGTCTTTGGTCTGGGACAGGCCGGAGATTCTCGTTCTCCATCTCGTTCTCCAGCTCCTCCCTACTCCTCCTCCACCCTACTCCTGCTCCGCCTCCTCCTACTGTTAATCTTCCTCCTATCCCATCTCCTCCTCATTCTGCTCTCCATACTGCTCTTCCTCCTCCTCCTCTCTGGTGTCCTCTACGTCTTTGTTAACATGTCTCTGGATCCATTGTTTCAAAACTGAATGAACTGACTTTGACCCTTTTATCTATGTATTGAAGGTTCTGATTGGTCTGTTATCAATTTTGACTGTTCGTGTTTCCACCTGGGTAGTTGAGGGCTAATTGAGCTCAACCTGTGCTGACTTGATAATATAATATATTGAATGTTAGTGCTTTCTCAACAACCACATGGTGCAGGCAATGACAAATAAAGGGATTTGTATGTAAAATTTAGGGTGTGCTAATGGAAAAATTAAGTTATAGTTTTGATATTTTAGTTCAAAAGTCTGATTATAGTGTTTAAATAATTCAGAAAAACTGTAAATTATATTCTGGATTTTACAGAGAGCAAGTGCGGAGAAGCTGAAACAGGAGAAATATGATCTGTTGTCCTGGTTCGTCAGTACATGTGCAGCATTCTGGGTCAACTGGAGAGTCTTAACTAAGGGACTTATTCTCTCATTACTGTCCTCCTCAGGGATTTTGTTTACCGTTGTGCACCACTGAATTAAAGGTGCCTGACATGTTTTTCATGTTAAAAGGCTGGTATACCAGGCCATTAGACTAGAAATATTTGACAGAAAAACTAGGGGGTTTGAATTACCAGGGAATTACACAGGCCGGGAAGGTTTAATAAAAGATGTTATTTGTCACATTCTGCCTGTCGGTAATGCTTAGTTTAGGTCTCTGTGAGTTTTTTGTTATTTGATCAGTTCAGTATAGTGTTTTGGGTTTCAGTCCTGTCTGTTGTCCTATGTCCAGTCTGCTAGTGTTAATTGTTAGCTCTGCCTGATTTGTTGTCTGTTTGGTTATCATTCTGTGTTAATCTGTTTTGTTCAGTTATCTTAGTCTGTTGTTGAGTTTGTCTGTGTTGTTCTGTTATCTTGTCTCCCTTAGCCACTCTGTGTGTCATTCCTTGTCTTGTGTTCTCTGTGTAGCCTTGTTTATTCCATTGTTCATTTGCAGTTTCTGTTTAATCCTAGCATCAGTCTGTTTTACCTATTGGTTGTAGTTTATTTGTGTTTATCTGTTACATCTTATTTTGATATGGCCTGTGTTTAGTGTTCAATGACTTATGTCTGTTCCCCCAGTAATCCCTCTACATGCCTGTCTCTCTGTTTTCCCCTGCTGTCTCTCTGCCTGCCTGTCTCGTTAGTCCTGATCCTTCTCACCCGTGTTGCGCCCGTCTGCTCGTTAGTCCCTGGTGGATATATGTTTGGTGCTTCTGTTCAGTCCCCGTCCGGTCAGTGTCATATGAGTGTTCTACACTTCGGATTTTGCCAGTTTCCACTACCCGTGAGTTTTGTTCATGCCTGGTGTCTTGAATTAAAATCCCCTGAGCTGTTTGTCCGCTCTCCAGTGTCTTGCATTTGGGCCCTCTCCTGCTTTGCATTCACCAAACCGTGACACTATTGAGCATTAAGGGGATTGTAGGATTCAGTATTTTGAATTTTGACTCATTACAGGGAAATCACAGCAATAACATATTTGCATCTGCTGCTTTGATTTTAATAAAATCAACAACAAAAAAAAATCTGTCTCGAACAAGTCCCCCAACTTTATGAAAGGGATCACTAAATCACTTGAATACTACTTTAAATATTAGAACAAGAGCCATTAGACAACCTATAATCACTTTGATCAAACCATCCATTCAATGCAGAATCAGGTAGATAATAAATTAATAAATAAATATAGTAAAAGTGTTTATAAAGGTGAAAATTACACACTAGGTATTTTCCCCAGGGTTATGGCACTAAGCCAGGTATAGATGCATGTTACATTGCATAGTACTGCGTGTCACATGCCATCACATGTGCAATGATCCATGGTCTCATACTGTACTCAAAGCCTAGGGAATGCTGGCCCTTCATTCATTCAGATACACAGATACATGTTTGGTACGCTTCAATAAACATTGTCTGACTCCAGCACTGTGTTCATGTGTTTTGGTCCAGTTAATCCTACTAGCAACAGCACCTGCATGACTCATGTGATAATACTGTGGTGAAGGGATGAAGTGGAAGACAAATGCTACATTCTTAATCTCACCGTTTTCTTTTTAGTATTGAGTTTACCAGTGTTTTTAGTCTCATGCAAAGCTCTGCAATGACCACATTGTTTATACTGTATGTACATCTTAAATTCATAATATTTTTGACAGATTTAGTAAATGGGTCCTCCATTTAGCCAATGTTAAGAGATGTCTGGTCAAATCTGATAGAGAACTGACTCGATGAAATTGAATCAGGGTCCAGAGAGGGCGGGGGCTCCTGTTTGACAGGGTGCAGATGGACCAGCCAGCCTGGTATAATTATAGCCTCCTCCTGACCACACTATGTACACGTGACCCTGGCATCTTTAGTTTCAATGGAGTAAGACCAACCAACAACACTCCAACTGGCGCTGCATTAAGCGGATCACCCTGGGCCTGCAAACAAAAGTTCAGCTTGCTTAATATCCATTCTAGCTATTTTAGAATCTGCATAATCATCTTTCAAAACCATTGAAAATTTTTGTTCAGCCATCAGCCAGTGTAGACTTGAGGCAGGAAGTTGATTAAAGCGTATTCTTTTAACACATAAATGTCTTAAAAATGAATGTTTAAGAAGTAAAATATTACCTTAAATTTGATGTGTGCAGGATCTGCTAGTTCTCTACAGACAGGTGTTGAACTTAACGTGGGAGATACGCTTTAAATATAGTCTGCCATAAAGGTGTTATTTATAGAGGCTTATTATGTCATTGTATTGCGTTACCAAGGACATAATGTTACTTTCCACTTTGTATCGTTGAGAAGGCAACGTAATGAAGGAATTGCTGAAGTCTCACTACTCGTGGCAGATATATTGAAATTTCCACCATTCCTGACCAATGTGACATATTTTGTCACCTAATAGCAGTGGACACAGCTGCAGCTTGACACTGTGCTATTCTGACACAGGTCACTGCAGTTGGCATGGATTCCTTTCCAAGGGTCAAGCTGTACATGTTTCAAGAAAGTGTTTGGCAAAAGGCTATGAACTAATGCACACTTCCTCTGACACATTCTGTGAGATAAGAAAAATTGTTCAAGTTCAACACTAAGGTTTTGGAAAAAACATTTCTGGACACGGTGTAACAAAATAATTCCTCTATCCCCAGTAATTTTTCCATCACCCACCATTTTATCATAAAAGCATGTTCCTACCCCCAGCTGGAAAGTGTTCAGACTGTCATGAGTGATCAGTGGCATGATGGGGATTTCAGAATTTTGTGAAGCTTCAGGAACTCCGTGGCTAACATGAGCACGAGGCACATCATCACATCGCCACCCTGTTGCATAACTGTTCTAGACTGGCATTATTCAATAGCTCTGGGTAAAATTTCAGCCCATGCAAAATAGAAGCCTCTACGATGTGCTTCAATATTATACACATAAGACAAAACATTGTTGTATGCTGTAGGTGATAGTAGAAACCTGCACAAAGACTAATTTGGTGACTTCCCACTTGGAGGTGGACAGGCAGCAGACAACTGTGCTGCAAGAGATGGGATTTCAATTCAGGGCAAGGACAATGTGACCAGACAACACTTTGCTCGCTTTCCTCTCCGGGCAACGCCAAACGCAGAAGATCCACGAAATACAACTGGAGTAACATAAAAGAACATCTATGCGCAGATGGTAGAAGGTTGTAGGCTTAAAGTGTGTGGCAGGGTTGGGTTGGATATTTGAGAGAGAGGAGGCAGTGTTCTAGGTGCAGGTTGTATAGATAGAGAGGTAATGATATATTAGAGTGATAGACGCAGGTGTGAGCTAGTCAGCTGCTGGTCAGAGACAGCTGGGACATCCCACAGACACGGCTGCTTGTTGGGATGCCCCCGTCTTGGTACAGTGCCTGTGATAACGCTCTAGTGATCACCATTTGCAGTTGACTTAAATTATGTAAATTGAACGTTAGCCTGAATGATAACAAATAAGAATTTTGATATTTTTTTCAACCAATCATAATTGAAAATATCAGCCTGCTTTATTACTGGCATCAATACTTGTGTATTACATAATCATTACTGGGTTAACAACCTTTAATAAAATAAGAAACATATATAAGTAGTTATCGTCTTGTGTTTGTCTAAATAATCAGTTTGACTGCAGTCCATTGACAAAGACAAAAACAAAAACCCCGACAATACTGAAAGTTTCATGGAATTAAAATGACCTTAAATTCTTATGGATTAAACTGAAGCAGCTGTGGAGCATATAGCATTGGTAAACTAGTGTAAGACATTTGAGAGAATACAGTATCAAAGAAGGGAGCTAATGAAGTTAATGTCCAAGACGGCATCATCTTTCATCCTCAACATTCCATCTGACAGTAAGAATTCCCATTGAAGATTCGATGTCTGATAATTGGAATATCAATTACAGTCGTGGCTGTTTTGAGGTAGTTTCCCCTGCAGGTCGGTGGGGATCAACATAAAGAGCCATAGAGGCAGCAGTATCTGCACATTTGCACATCTAATGCTATCCAATACAATAGACCTGCAAAAAGGAACTTTTTTGTCTGTGTGAGAGAAATTTGGATTTAACATTCCATTTTGTGATAAAGTGATGGTAATACATGATGAATGAGTATCTGCCTGTTCTTCTCAGCATTGAGGAGACCATTCATTCTGACCAAATCCCCAACCCCGTTTGCAGAAATGCAGCCCCAAATTTTCAAGGAACCTCCACCATGCTTGACTGTTCCCTGAGATTCTTGTACCGCTCACCAGCCAACTAGCGAACAAACTGCCTTCTGATACAGCAAAATATTTTACATTCAGTCCAGACCACATGCTGCCATATTTCTGCACCCCAGTTCCCATGTTTCTGCGCATAGTTGAGTCGCTTGGCCCTGTTTTCATTCTGGAGGTTTGGCTTTTTGGCTACAGGTCTTCCGGACAATTCCAACCAGACTTCTCCAGACAGTAGATGGGTGTACCAGGGTCCCACTGTTTTCTGCAAGTTCTGAGTTAATGGCACTGCTGGGCATCTTCTAATTGCAAAGGGAAGTAGTCTTTATCTGCTGCATTATTGCGGGTGCATCTATGGTCCTCAACGTTTAAAGTTAATGATTGTTTCAATCTAGATATGTTGAACTGGTGATCATTAGCACCTGTTTGGTATAATTGTTTAATCATACACATTATCATATGCTTATGCTTATATGCAAGTCCCTGACTTGCGCAAGTGTACCTAGAAGAATTGATGCTGTTTTGAAGTCAAAGGGTGGTCACAAACTTTTGCACAGTATTGTTTTTCAAATTTGCAAGACATTAAAAAACTTTCTTTGACTGCAGTCACTGCCTTTTCGTTTTGTCAGAACCTGAAAATTCAGAATGAGCTCCTGAAATGAAAGTGGCAATTGTGATGACCCTCCTGCTTCCCTACTCTGCTTGGCTCCTTTTGCTTGGTGTCTTTGCACCTCCCCTTTCAGGAAGAAGCCAAACAGAGTGGAGGTTCGTGAGGAGGTTCACTTGGGCTGCTGGGCTGGAAAGCCTGTTAAGCTGGCCTGCTTAGGCCCTGTCTCTCAGCTTCTGCATGGTCCCCTTTGTTTCTTCACACTTCACACCCATCTGCATTACGGAGTTTTCACATAACTGATTTATTTATGTAAGTACTTTAATAAAGTATACTATATTTTGCTTTACACCACAAGTGTGTTTGTCCTCCTTTTTGTTTGAACCTTGAAGCTGCTGCTGTTGAATATGGTGTATCTATAATTTGTATAGTATAAAACTGACTAATCCTGCTTCAGTGGGGCAGGCACCAAATGTTAACAATTTAGGATTAGCATCATTCCTCCTATCCAGATATCAAGATGGCCAAAACGCTTCCCTGGACAGCATTTGTAAGTGGATAACCATTCGATAAGTAAAAAGAATACTAACTCTTTCCAACCTTCACCCCTGACACAAGGACCCCTAATCTCCACTGCATGCTTGACAAAACTGAAGCTCAGCTTTTTTCAGTTGCTTCAACTCCCCCCGACACCACCCCTCCCCACCATCCAGTTGGTGCTATGTATGGGCCAAAGGTGGGTGAGGGGAGGTGAGGGTAGAGCTACAGTACCCGTCTTGTATGACGGAGATGTAAATGCGTCCCTTTCATAAACTGTTCTTTGAGTATCAGTACAGAGGGTTTGGCCAATGAGGGCGCAGCAGGCACTAAAATAGACAAGCCAATGGCTGAGTGTCTGTCCGGTATATAAACAGGGAGCACAGACCTCCAAAGTTGGGTGACCCCTATTTTGGCTGTGGTGAACAGGATCTGATCCCAAGGATTGTTACCTCTGTTCTTGTCTGGTGTGCAGGTAAAGAAATATCACAGCGATTATTAGCTTTGTGGAGTTGAACAAGGAGGAGCAGATATTTGGAGATTTCAAAAAAACATCCAAACATTTAGAATGGCAAATAATACTCTTTTTGGCTGCAAAGAAGGATTTTGGACTGAAAGTCCATGATGAAATCAAAGGATTAATGCGCAACAATTCTTGGATGTTTGAATCTATAAGACATCCTGGAATAAATGAGACCTACTTGGTATCCGAAGTCATTGAATTTGGTCAGATTATTCTCATTGCTGTTGAAAATATGCATGAACATGTTGCTTTAGCATAGCAGTAACTGCAATGATGTTGTATTGTTTGACTTGTATCACTACATATATGTAGTCTCTGCAAATGGCTCTCTGATTTGGACAGTGATTTATGTGGACAGGTGCTTCACAGTTTGAGGCATGTAAGAGACAGCCTGAAGGCCCTGCATTTCCTCTAATTGATTATAGCCATTTAGTATTCCACTTTTAAGATGCATTTTGGGGTTTTAAGCTAACATGACAATTGTTCTTAGCAAATTGATTACTGCACCAAAAAAACAATATGGCTTCTTACCAAAATGCAACATTGCAGTTCACTACAGATCACATTTCAGGTAATGTAACTAGTGCGTCATTGCATGCGTCAGTCTTTCATCATTCATGTGACCACCCTTTCAAGGATAACATGCATAATATGTCTATAGATAATTAGAAGTACATCGTAGTACATAGTAGATCTTGTTGTATCATGGTGGAGTGGACTGGAGGCAAGTATCTGCAGCTTGTCAGACTTTGCTCAGGAGTTCAGTCATAGTGACAACTTAAGTGATACACTGTTTTAACCTGTAGGGTTGAGCAGTGATACAAAGAAGTTGCAGAGGGTTTTCAAAGGGAATACATATGTGAAAACATGACCAGGAAAGACTACTTTGTGTGTATTTATATGTCAACATGTAAAATGGAGAACTGGGCTTGTGCATGTGTTGGGAGAATTCTATTTGTATATGTTGAGGACATTTTAAAGAAACAGTATACAGTCAGATGTGCTGTTGCTAAAAATACCTGCCAACACGCGCTCCTCCCCACCTCTATTTCAACTGGACATTTGAGCCATCGAGAATTGAGTGTCACTTGTTACCAGGATTCCTCTGCTCACACCACTTAAACTGCAGCTGTCTTGCAGAATATCCCATATCTCCAAATGCTGAAGAATGTGGGTCGACATTCAGATCACCTTCACAGACGGTGTCAGATTAGGATGAAGTGGTTTTTGAGCATCCAGAGCCTCCGTTTAGAGTTGCTCATCCTATGTATCCCTCTCTTTGCAGTGTTAGAAAGCAATCATGCCTTTCGGAAACACCCACAACAACTTCAAGCTCAACTACAAAGTTGAGGAGGAGTACCCCGACCTGTCCAAGCACAACAACCATATGGCCAAGGTCCTGACCAAGGAGCTGTATGGCAAGATCAGGGACAAGCAGACACCCAGTGGCTTCACCCTGGATGATGTCATCCAGACTGGTGTCGACAACCCCGGTGAGACTCAGTTTGGACAAAGAAATCTTTAAATCATTTTGACACATAAGTCTACTAAATGAAACAAAACTGTGCGTGTGGGGAACATTTCTAAGTTGTATCTGTAACTAAAATCATCAAATTAAATACTCATAAGCTTGTCTCACAGCTATCATCTTCCCTCCCATCTTCTAACTCCTGCTTTCCTATTGGTTTCCTGTCTTCAGGTCACCCCTTCATCATGACTGTTGGCTGCGTTGCTGGTGATGAGGAGTCCTACGAGGTCTTCAAGGATCTGTTTGACCCCATTATCTCCGACCGTCATGGTGGATACAAGCCCACTGACAAGCACAAGACCGACCTGAACTTCGAGAACCTGAAGGTGCAGCACCCCACTGTGCAACAAAGAGCAGAAAGCACAATGGCTCATTAACATTCTTAGAAACATGTAAATCTCTAGAGAAAACATAACTTACTGGTAAAGCCTTTCAGATGTTAAACCAAACACTGGATAATTTTATTGATTGTTGAACTAGACAAAAAGGAACTAATCAGATTATGATGCTAAGTGCCCTACATTTGTGGCCTCTCTTTAACTTTGTAATAAAATTTGTCGTAGGGTGGTGACGACCTGGACCCCAACTATGTCCTGTCCAGCCGTGTTCGTACTGGCCGCAGCATCAAGGGATTCACCCTGCCCCCCCACAACAGCCGTGGCGAGCGCAGACTTATTGAGAAGCTGTCCGTTGAGGGTAAGATATTAATATTTTGAAAGTATGCAAAGGGTTGGGCAGTAAGCGTGGGATTTTCACAAACAATAGGCTGTGCACAAGAAATGGAAAGTGAGAGGTGGAATATATAGTGACCAAAAAGGGGTCTAGTTCATTTAATGCTAAATCAGTCTGAATGGCCATGTTAAGTGACAGAGGACACTCAAAGAAACTCCCACTGCCTGTTGAGATCTATACAACAGCAGAAGAACATATAGTCTCCTAACTGTATATCTGTCTGTCCAGCTCTGACCAGCCTGGATGGCGAGTTCAAGGGAAAGTACTACCCCCTGAAGTCCATGACTGATGCCGAGCAGGAGCAGCTGATCAATGATCACTTCCTGTTTGACAAGCCCGTCTCCCCCCTGCTGACCTGCGCTGGTATGGCCCGCGACTGGCCTGACGCCAGAGGCATTTGGTGAGTTTCACCAATAGTTGTCTTTTCAGAACTCTCAGTATGGCTGTGAACTTTCATTTTGTCTGTGCATCACGTGTGTGTGTGTTTTCCTGTATGTTGATCCTTTGCATCCATTGCAATCCAGGCACAACGACAACAAGACCTTCCTGGTCTGGGTCAACGAGGAGGATCACCTGCGTGTCATCTCCATGCAGAAGGGCGGCAACATGAAGGAGGTCTTCAGGCGTTTCTGCGTTGGCCTGAAGAAGGTACACGTTAATAACAGGTCAAAACAAGCCATGATTTGACTGAGTGCAAGCAGCGTTGTTCCTCTGACTCTTGTTCTTTCTTATCTGCCAGATTGAGGAGATCTTCAAGAAGCACAACCACGGCTTCATGTGGAACGAGCATATCGGCTACGTTCTTACCTGCCCCTCCAACCTGGGTACCGGCCTGCGTGGTGGCGTCCACGTCAAGCTGCCCAAGCTGAGCACACACGCCAAGTTCGAGGAGATCCTCACCAGGCTGCGTCTGCAGAAGCGTGGCACAGGTACAAATATTTTTACTCTTTAGTGAGTGCACCTGTGGATCAGCATGGCAGGTCCATTAAGATCTCTACTTAGATTCTGCGGCGTTCTGAGCTTTAGGGTGTGATGTTTCTCATCCCTTGTCCTCTCTCCTCTTTAGGTGGTGTGGACACTGCCTCCGTTGGTGGTGTGTTTGACATCTCCAACGCTGACCGTCTGGGCTCCTCTGAGGTGGAGCAGGTCCAGCTGGTGGTTGATGGTGTCAAGCTGATGGTGGAGATGGAGAAGAAGCTGGAGAAGGGAGAGGCCATCGACAGCATGATCCCCTCCCAGAAGTAAAGAGGGACAATCTTGTTTTTCTCGTGACCATTAATGTGCAATCGAGCCAGCTGACAGGTGTACAGAAGAAACAGCCGCTCACCAAGAGACTCTTGGCTCTGCGCACCTTTTTCTTCCTTCCAGCTTTTTTCTCCGTCCTTTTACCTTTTTTTTCACCTTCTCCAGTGTTGGTTAGTAACATCCTGGGATCAGCCTCCACTGAGCTGGGCGCGCCTGGCAGACGTGGTGTTACCTACTTTTTGTAATAAAAAGTAATGATTATTGAAGATGTTCATACTGCTCAATAAAGAAGTGCCCCATGAAACAACTACATTAATCATTTTTGTCATTTTGTGTTGCAGTTTGAGAAATAACTATTTTAACCCCTTGACGCCTTTACAATTATAGAAAAATATATATTCATTGTGTTTTTGTTTTCAAGCTGCAAAATGAAGTGCAGATTATTAATTTCTCTATAGCACATATAATAGATTTTAAATTAGAAATTTAGGTATGACGCAAATTGATGACAACCAGTGTTTGCAAAAGGTTCCTTGGTATGTATCGAATATGCAGAAACTGGCACTGGGGGAATACAGTACATATGCTATCTCAGCTGCAGTCTGAATGAAAGCGGCATGATGCAAATTCGTGACAATCTGCTTTAAGGGGTAAAAAATGAACTATTATTTTCAGAGCTTACCACGTAGATTCACTCACACCACATCAGATGATCAAAAGCTATTAACAAATATTTAGGTTGTGTGTCGTAACTATAAAAACACCAAAATGAAGGAAAAATTGCCAACATCAGTGAATTTTATTAATCTTCAGCTCCATGTTCTCCTTATCAGACCACAACCACTCAATCTCAGTTTACAGTTTGTTTCTGAGGAGAGGAATTAAACAGTAAAACAGTGTAAAATTACTCATACAGGTCAAACTGTTTGTGTTCTTCAGTCTCTTTTGCATATAACATCAACTGTTTCCAAAATCAGTTCTGAAATGACAGTGCATGTTAAATACTAAGCCCCCGGGGGTCCCTAATACTGTACCATCCACCATCTGAACCAGACCAGCGACACACTGTCTCTCTACTCAACACTCCACTCAACAAAACTCTTTTCAAGAATTTTTCACAGTAGATTCCACCTTAAGACAATATTCATATATCTTATACTAAGAGTGAGTTGTTTTACACAAAGTTATTTGCTTTTTAGCCCATTTCACTTCACTAATTTCCACTGAAATGCTTCGCAAACAACCTGATTCATATTTGCTATAAGGAGACAGTGACATTACATTTCTATGGCTTGATAGCAACCCAGGGCTTTCAACATGTCAGGGACTTATTGGGATTGGTGCAAATTCAAGTTAAAAAAGAACCAAACTGCACAATTTTCCCCAATGGAAGCATCCTTGTTGGATCTAAAACTGATTTTTTTTTTTTTTTTCTTTTACACTGTATCTTGTGGACCATTCATAGCGTATCTAAATACTTCTAAGAACTCAGAAGCCCTCTTGAGCATACTGAACCTATCCGCTAGCAAACAAGGTGGAGTGAAGTTCACTCAAGCCTTTCTGTTTGTATTTGTGAAAGGGGAAAGGACCAGGCGCTACATTTAGCACCATTTCTGTGTATCAGTTCATGTCTAAAAACAATCACATCTGCATTTCACAAAGCTTCCAATCCTAGGTGTGCATCATGTTTAATTTTTTCCCCTAAAACTCAAACTCTGAAGTCATGCAGGATTGCAGGTTGGTTTTGTTCTCCATTGTCACTGACATAATCTGCTTTAAACTAGAATAACTTCCCTTGCTCTAGCTATAAATAAACCTTGAGCTCTAAGATATATACTATATTCATATATTTTATATGCAGCCATCAACAGACTGATATAAATCCTGTTTTTTTAAATGATATTATTCTAAAAAATAAATAAAGTACCTGTGCAAATATCCACAAATTGAAGTGTTTCACATTTAAGACATTGGCGCCCTCCAGTGGCTAGTTCTGGTTATTACCTATACAGGTACACTGGAAGGAGCTGATTCAAGTCAAAGCAAAGTGCATTGAGGTCTATATTACCTAATGCTAATATACACCACAATGAGAAACGTCCAGGGTGAGGACAAGGACAGACTCCTGGCGTCCATATTGGAGTCTAGTTTTCGCCCTGAGGAGGAGGACAGGTCAACACCCGTCTCCCCTTTTTGGGCTCCATGAAACAACGCACACCAAATGGAACTGAGATGATGTCATACAAGGGTGTACAATGTGAGAGTGTGGATGATGGCTGAGTGTTTCCCTGTGAGAAAACAGGGTCACAAACGAAGAGCAGAGCAAAGCCAAACGCTCATTGTGACGATAGAAAAAAGTCAGTGGTACATACAAAGATGGTGGACAGCTATCCCTGTTAAATCTAGGGAATTGGGGAGTTTATGATGAAAGGAAATGGGGGTGGTTTAGTGGGGTGTTTTGGGTCACCATGAGCAAAGCCACAACTGAGAGATAGTATTAACAGTAAATCAGCAGCCAAACAACATGATCTCTGTAGCCTACGTAAATATCACAGTACGTTATTCACTAAAAACAGGGAGGGAGAATAGAAAGTTTTCTCAGTTTTTCTGTCTGTCTCTTTTTTTATACATTATATATGTACTGTATGAAGGCGCCGGGGTTTGTTCACTTTAAAGGCAACTGGACTAACAAAAAGAAAACACTGTGCACACTGCCTTCACCGTGCCTTTCCAGATTCAGAATGCTCCCCCCCTGATCCCCACAGCCCGCAGTCATCAATAATGGACAGACCAGTTTGTGACTGTGCCGCAAAATGGAGAGGGTGGACATTTGGTGTATGTTTTCTTGTGTGTGTGTGTGAAGGTAAGTGTGTGATCTGAGAGGTTTCGTTGCTTGGCTGATCTGCTTTTGGTGTTTCCCATCAACATACTGAGAAGATGGCTGAGGTGAGATCACATGGCACAGAACTGAATTGCAACTGGTGAATTGCATTGCGCTGAAAATAAACAGTATCTGTGGTGGGACAACGGACAGATTATAAGGGCAAGGTCCCTCACACTTGCTTTAATCACCTTCAGAGATTTCAACAGTGAAGGGTTTTGAGTTTTAAATATATTCTCAAGTATGTGTCTCTCCTGTCATGTCTTCAGTACAATGCGCTTGAAGAAAGGTAAATGGATGAAAAGGGGTGGGAGGTTGAAAAATCCAAATGCTTTGACCAAGTTTTACTAGCGGTGACCAGAACTGACAGAGTGAATCCAGCCAACCAGAGAGCAGCGTGTGCGCACAGGCGTCTCTATTCATTCATTTAGAGAGCCAGCATAGAAAACGTTCACAGTGACAAGAAAGGTATGAAAGTTGATTTAATTTTGATATTGCTGTAACAAGAACCTAAAATGGAGCATGGCATCACTGCACCAAAATGTTCTCATCGTCTTGTATGCATTAAAAAATGGCTAACCAAGGGGTTTATTTGTTAATAAATAACTACATTTTTAATTTCTCCTAGTCGCATGCAGAGAAGCTAATGTGACTGAGAGGCAACAGCCCTGTCTTGAAGTGGAAGATGTCACTGGCTTTTTGTATTCCAGGTCAGCCTCTGATTGGCTGTCTCAAAGACTTGTCAACACTGGTCTCCCACTGACCTTAATCCAGTGCAGTCGTCACTGCTGTATGGACACAAATCAAAGCACTGCAACCCTCTGTGGCTGCCTCTCTGCTCACTGAGTTGGACCATCTCCGTGTGTGTGTATGTTATTGTCCCCAGGTGATAAAAGGTCATCAGATAATCACGTCATCGCTAAGGGGAAAAAATGACGTGCGTATAGGTGACATATAAAAGAACCATTTTAAAAAAAGGACTGGCTGGTCAGTGACGTCTGAGACACAAGAGATTATGTTTTTCTGTAGTGTGAAAGTGACAGTGGGTAAAAACAATGATCAATAATAAATAACAAAATAAAGTGTCATTATGGCTAGAGTAGCAATAAAAAATTACTATATTCCATCTGATCCAGGTCCAGTGGGTGCAGTTGCTCAGTGAAGAAGTTGGCTGAGCTGGGTGGTGTGATTGGGTGGAAGGAGGTGCTTCCGTCTGTGTGACTTAGGGGTGAGGTCTGTGTATCTGTGTGTGAGCGTGTGTGTGCGGGGGGGGGGGGGGGGGGGGGGGGGGGGTTAGTCATGATAGAGACATAAGGAGAAGTCTTTCTATCTTGGGTCCAGCCCCTAGCCCCTTCTCTGCTATATTATGTTTTTCTTCAATTATGTCCACCCCCTCTCTTTTGCACACGCACCAACACTCACTCACACAAAAACACATACTGGTAACGCAAACACACCCTGCGTTCAAAGTTCAAGGTCCTTAGAGATTTGGGTGGCAATGTCCCGAAAAGCTAGTGGTGCCCCCCAGAGTCGCGTGTAGCGCACCCCGTTAGAAGTCTCGGAGGTGCCTGTGGAAAGATGGCACACCTCGGCCTCGAAAGCCACGCGGCCCCCTGCCACGCCATGGGTGCAGGAGAGCAGAAAGGGGCCGGCATGGTGGACCTGGCAGCCACATCCGAGCGCCGCCTCCCGCAGAGCCAGTACCACCTCCGCAGGGTCCCGCCGCCCAACACCTCTCAGATCCCAGCCACGTCCGAAGGGCCGGGGCTCGGACGCTTTTTGATACCCAGGTAGATCGCAACTAGGCAGGAGGTGAAAAACAGAAGAATGTTTAAGCACTGGACTGCGGCTGCCACTGCTAGTCACTGAAAACAGAAAATAACTATCAGCTATTTTCAGTGCTGTCAATGCAGCTAGAAGCAAGTGGACTGACCTTGTGACCGCAAATCTCCTGATTCCCTCAGATTCATTTGTGACCCTGTAGGACAACCAGGCAAAATAAGGTAATCTAAAACAAAGAGCCTTATGATCAACCCACAACTCTCAGATAAGATGGAATTCAAAGCAAGCATAAACAACAACAAACATGTGATGTGCAGAACAGTACGTCCTCACCTTACAGGAACGCACATTTACATTTTTCCGACATTTTAAAGACCAAACAACTAATTGATAAATCGATAAAACAATCAACAGATTAATCGAGAATGAAAATTGTTAGTTGAAGCCCTACTCGCAATTCTGTAGCATGCAGATGTAAAAGTGTGACTTTTCATCACTTCTGTGCATAGTGCTACACACTCCCATCCATTCTTCCAAACACATAATAAACATTCAATGATCATTAACCACAAACACAAAATGAAAACATAAAACGCCATTTATGCACCAGTCTCTACTGACGATGACAATGATCCTGAAACTGAAAGTTAAAAACAAAAAAATCTAATGAATCTTCCTTGATTGCAACCATGCTTGAAACCAAGTGTGTGGGAGCTTGACAGTATGAAGATGATTAACAAGTCATGCAGACAGGCAATAATTCAGATAGTTATAAGAAAAAGTCAGGCAGGCAGTTATGGACTTCCTGTGTGATCAGGCAGCAGATGGGGCAGCATGGGCAGACAAGAAAGAAGCGAGAGACATGGGAACTTACTAACTGTTTTTGATCCTTGTGGAAGAGTACAACCCGAGACTGATTTGTTTGAGCCCTGGCGCTTGGACGGGTCAAGGTTGACCCTGATGCCATGACAGGGGAAAGCACAACGAGATAAAGATGAAGAAAAAGAGGGAATATGGGGTAAGAGCAGGGGGGGGGGGGTAAGACAGAATATAATTGAATCACAGGACAGAAAGTTGTGGAAAAGAGCACAGCACGAGAGCTGATTGGCAAGGATAGAGCTGAGGTTTGATAAGATTAGACATGTGTGATTATGACGACTGAGAGGGAGAGGGAGAGGGGAGCAGAGGATAATCCGGGGCCACAGAAGGGCTTGCCAAAAGGCCTGGGTGATTAAAATGTTCTGATAAGCATGGATCCATACCCAGGCTGTGCTCAAGCTGAAACTTCACAACAACGCTACATGATTTCATATCGTGTATTGGATATCCTGGTTTTACTTACTGCGAGTCTTGTCTTCTGAAGACATATTTTACACTTGAGCCAACGCTCTTTAGAGCAACCTTTACACAGAAACTGCAAAACAAGCCTAAAATTCTAAACAGCAAAAATTTAAAGCTACCAGAAACAAAGAATGCAAAAATCAGGGCCCTTGTGCCCTTCTCCGTATGATCATATAAGAGCATGTGGGAACCAACAAAAAAATAAAAGCTT
Source organism: Micropterus dolomieu (assembly GCF_021292245.1). NCBI lineage: Eukaryota > Metazoa > Chordata > Actinopteri > Centrarchiformes > Centrarchidae > Micropterus > Micropterus dolomieu. The sequence goes on from NC_060172.1 coordinate 32,121,704, forward strand.
TGCTGAATGGACAGAGTTAGGAAGGCTTGTTGCAGCTGATATTGTAACAATAGGTTTATGAATTAAGATCTTGTCTGACTGACACAAAATTCCCTTCTAAATAGGTTCAAAGTGCTCATTACTTGACAAATTAAAGAAATAGCTAGAGTAGAAACCAAAAACCTTTAAATTTCAGCCCTGGTGTTATTGGTTAGACATCTGTTGATAAGGGAATAGTTTGATATATTCCAAAATATGTTCACTCACTTTCTTGCATTGAGTTGTTGACGCCACCCTCATGTCTGTACGCTAAATATGAAGCTACAGCCAATAGATGATTAATTTAGCTTAGCAGAAACGACTGGAAAGAGAAACAAGGAAACAAAATCTGCTTCCCAGCACCTCTAAAGCTCAGTAATTAACAAGTTAGATCTCATTTGTTTAATCCATAAAAAAACAAAGTGTAAAAATGTTAATTAGAAAGCCAGGCTAGGTCTTTCTCCTGCTTCCAGTCTTTATGCTATATCTTTAAGCTATACTAATCGTCTCATTGCTGTAGCTTCATGTTTAACGGACAGATATGCGAGTGGTATCAATATTCTCATCGCACTCTCAGACAAACAAAAACAATAAGTGTAACTGGTGTTCTTCTGGCCACAAATGTGACCAGGCGTGGCGCCCGTCTACCTGCGAGTAAGTTTCGAGGTCAGCTTGGTGAAGAGGTTGGAGGTTGCCCTGGTGCGGGCGTGGGGCAGAGGGCTGGCGTCATGGTGGGACAAGGTTGGTGAAGTGGGTGGGGCTGAGTAGACCGGGGGCCCGCGGTCCCTCAGCTGTCCCCCGTGAAAGGTGCTGCGGATTGTTGAGCCTCGGGTCAGGCGGCACCGGTCCGAAGAGGAAGAGGAGGAGGCAGCTCCGGCCCCAGCAATGCTGAGCGTGGAGGGAGACGCTGCAGGCATGCGGTGTCCCAGGGAGCTGCAGATCAGAAACACAACTGGCTCTTAAGCTAGCCCATCAGCCTTTTTATGTAAATACTTTGTTTAGGTAAACTCCCCTTTTCACAAGCTTTTGCTTAAATGGCACAAGTTATAATTTTATTGGATAAATAAACCTTTAGGTAAATAGCAGCACCGCTTGAAGTATTCATGGCTTTATTTTGTTTCAGCATCAGTAACAGAATCTGGTACATCTCTATACATCATTGTCTTTCAGCAATGCTAGCTTTTAGTGCCTTACGGCTAACAAGATGGAGGAAATATTTGTATTGTCTGAGACATGGGCATAATGTTAGTGGCACTGTAGAAACTAAGTCGGAAAGCTTTCAAGACACAAAAAACTGGAAAGTTCTATTTCAGACTTTTACACATCCTCCACAACGGAACAGCTGAAGGTGACAAGCGCTGCCTCTTTAAGTAAATCCTTTCAGGCAAAATGACTCGAACATCCATTCTGCACATATCATTTTAATTAATTTATGATTTTAGAATTCACGCTATTGTTTTTACAGCAGCTCTATATGATATGTCCAGATGTGGCCATATCAACTGACAAATAGGAATATTAAAACCTCCAACACCAAATGATACCTGTTGTCTTTGCCATTCTGCAGAAGAGAGTGTCTGTCAGCGCCCGAGCGGTCCGTGCACACATATGTATTCCGGCGTGTCATGGCACTTCCAGGGATGTTATTCTACAGAGAGAGGAATAAGGGAAGAGGCAGATATCATCTACCATGCTCCTCGGATGGTCCCATTTCCCGGGTTGAGAAGTCGTTCTTCCAACTTCGGTGGAGGACACGACAAATCCTCCACAGAGAAAGATTAAGATGCTATTCATTCCCTACTTGAGGAGGAAATCTGTCACTCACTGTGGTGGCAGTCATGTCTTTGCGGCGGTCTGGGATCTCAGACTTGTTGGGGTTGTTGGCACTGCTGACCATTGGGCTGGAGGGAGGGAGGCTGTGGCTCCCCATCACGCTGCAACTGGCCTTACGTGAAGGCATTCGTCCCTCCCGCAGCTCCCGGTCGCCCGTGCTGGTCGGGCTCCGTTTGGGGTGCATGACGGGCATGGAAGGGCCGCCTTTGTTGTGGAGGACAGCAGAGCACAGACACACAGAGACTCATATAAAGAATATTCTGCATATACAGTGGAATATGCATGACAGCCAGTCCTCTGTAAACAATAATGATGAGACTCACAAAGAGGATATTTTTTATATCATCCAGGTTAACAGTGCGTGTTAACATGTTTCTTATTAGTTTAAACTCCATACTGCACTGTAACACTACTTAAGATCTTTGTAACAACTCATGAGAGCAAGTCTTTATAATGTCTCTCTTCAGGTGTGAAAAGGATGTAAAAGGTGTAAAAAAAATAAATAAATAAAACATAAACAAAAGACTGAGGTTTCGTAAATGTGTGGTTCAGGTAGAGATAAAGAATGAAGATGTTAGAGAAGAGACTCACAGAAGTCGCTGTGTCGTCGCTGCCTGTGGTAGGTGGAGGCACTGCGCTGGGTCTTGCTATGTGAGGAGGAGGTGGAGGAGGAAGAGGAGCCAGCGGCCGAGGAGTGCTTATTGGTCCCGTTGGTGATGGGGCTGGGTCGTACCCTCGCCAGGGATAGGCTACTAGCTGTGCGAGCCTCACTGGCCTCCTGAAACGTCACAGTGATATAGGATAGAAAGGTGTCAGCGTGTCCCCCCAAAAGCAAAGTCTTGAATCACAATTCCAATAAGAGGGGTTGGGTATCGAACCTGATCGAGCACTGACTGAGACGTGACTGTAGCACTTTATTAGATTCTTAGTCTTGTTTATTTATTCTTCAACCGGATATTTTCTTTTTCCTGGTTAATACTTTTTTCCAACATATTCTTACCCTTGACCAACACCACTCACCCACCAACCCTTCGCTTCCGCCCTAAAGGTGGGTAAATGTCACATTTTAACATAATAATACAGCACCAGATACATGTTTTTTATGAAAGTAAAAATTTTTCTGTCTAAAGTACTCTTTCCCAGGCCCTCTAAACTGGCCCTTTGATCCTAGCAACAGATAATCAATCAAGTTTATTTAAACCACCAAAACAATATCTCCATATTCAATATATCTATATATGCACCAGAACATTGACAGAGCAAAAGAGAAGGTGAATTTTTCCATGTAATTGCTTGCAACCTTTTGGCTGTAGTACATTCAGATTTAATCTATATCCTTTCTGGGACATCGTTAACTTCAAGTTAGAATAGAAAAATCACTTAACATTACTCGTCGGGAGCAGGGTAACACAGATTCATGATTCAGAGTCATTTTAGAATTCATTTTACTAACCTGACCCCAACCAGATATAACAGATGCAGGAACGTCCCTGACTGATACGACAAAGATTACAATTAGGTGATCCCGCTATCTTCATTAAGAAGCTTATCCTGGGTTACGCAAAGTCAATACACACATTTAAAATGTAACAGCTGATAATCAAATTCTGTGAATATGGTGTGATATTTTACCAGTCTTTTCCATTGCATTGATATAGATGAATGAGGAACATCTTTAGTCCATGTCTGTACAAATATAGCCAAATATATTTGTGAAGCATTTTAAAGGATGCATAGGTGGTGGAGTTTCGTGGGAGATTCCAGCAGCTAACACAGAGAGAACTGAACATATAGACAGAAAGACTGGAGATATACAAATAATCTGTACTTCATTTAAGCAAACTTATTGCATGGCTGTTTCTTTTAACATTAAATAAAATGGTTGGTTTATATTGTGATATTAATAAGGGGTTTTGGAGCAAAATATGTTTATATTCATCAAAGTAAGGTGTCAACAAAGTACTATATTTGGCACACGATAGAAATCAATTATACCCAGCCCAAATGATAAGTAATTATGCCTGCAAAATTAGCGATCAAGTAAAAGGTCAGTCTGGTTAGAATGTCAGCTAAATACCTTATATGCATAAATAAATATTGGGCAGATCCATATAACTCACATCGCCTTTGCGGCCCAGCAGTAAGTAGGTAGCAGTGACCTCGTTGTATTTCTGATTGAGCAGAGAGTCCTTGATTTCCTCTGGAGTGAAGCCCATCCCGACCATCACCTCTGAGGAACACAAACAACCAAATGTGAAAAGGTAAGAAAGGAGACAGTGATATAAAACATTGACCAGGTTAGTTATGGTGAATAAATCTTGGTACACTTTTTGAACCAGAATGGCAGGCCGGCAGGCAGCCAAGCTGCAGCTGCAGTAACAGAGGCCCAGCTGACTCACCTATGCGAGCTGGGTCACTGTAGTCTTCAACTGGTTCTATATGGGGCTTCAGGTCGTCCCCCTCATACCCTGTATTTATCCACTTGTCCTTCATGACTTGCTGTAAACAAAACAGAAATACAGAAGAGCTTCAGTTGCGTTTGAATTTCATATGAGGTACAGTCCCCTCCAAAAGTATTGGAACAGTAAGGCAAATTCCTTTGTTTTTTTTGTTCACTGAAGACATTTGGGTTTAAGATCAAAAGATGAGTATGAGTTCAGAATTTCAGCTTTTATTTCCTGGTATTCACGTCTAGATGTGTTAAACAACTTAGGACATACCACCCTTTGTATTAGACCTCAGCATTCTTAGGTGAGCAAAAGTAATGGAACAAATATTCTAAAAGTAAATAACATTTAATATTTGGAGGCATAACCCTTGCTTGCAGTAACTGCCTCAAGCCTGCGACCCATCGACATCAAACTGTTGCATTCTTCATTTGTGATGCTATTCAAGGCTTTTTTATCAACTACTGTTGTTTTCCTTGGCCGACCTGTTGGACGTCTGTTGCTCAGTACACCAGTAGTTTCTTTCTTTTTCAGGACATTCCAAATTATTGCGCTTGCTATGCCCAATGTTTGTCCAATGACTCCAGTCGATTTTCCTTCTTTTCTCAGCTTGACAGTGGCTTGCTTTTCTCCCATAGACAGCTCTCTGGTCTTTATGTTGGTTTATCCTCTTTAACAGGAAATGCAGTCTTTATAGGTTTGAACCAAGGATGAAAACTTAGTCTAGTCATGCAGAGCTGTTTAATGTTTGGACAATCAACCTAAAAGGCAGCATCTGGGCAACAAGAAACATCTGTCACATGTTCCAATAGTTTTGCTCACTTGAAAAATGGGTGGGTTCAAACAAAGGGTGGTATGTCCTGAGTTGTGAATACCACGAAATGAGAGCTGAAATTCTGAACTCCTGTCTCATACTCATCTTTTGATCTTAAACCCAAATGTCTTCAGTGAACAACAAAAACAAAGGAATTTGCCTTACCGTTCCAATACTTTTGGAGGGGACTGTACATTATGCCTTATGTGCTATGTGTTCTCACCTCTAGGGTGCAGCGTTTGGCGGGGTTGAGCACCAGAAATCGGCGAAGGATCCCCTCACAGTCTGTGGACATATAGAAGGGAACGCGGTACTTTCCCCTCAGCACGCGCTCCCTCAGCTCCTGTTGGCCACATCCATCACGTTACACGTACAGCACATTTCAAATTCAAACGAGCCAAAACACAAAGCAGGAGCCAGCTGCTCAACCATCAGCTGGATGACATGTTACAAAAATCATGAACCGGGATCAAACTGTGAACGTTGCACCTATATGGTGTGCATCTTAACCACTCAGCTACCGGAGTACTGCTGCTGCTTTATATGCTTTTACTGCTATTTTTGAGACAAACATGGTCAAATCAAGAGAAGAACTAGAAGAAGAGAAGAAGGTACTTACACATTTTGACACACTAATAATTTGCCTAAGAATTCCCCACGCATAATCATCACTTTGGTTTATGTTGAACATTTAATTAACATATCCAACAACTACAACTATTTAACACCGAAACAAGATAAGACCATGCTGATGTAAGGGTGTTGGTTGCATAAAAACGTAAATCCCCAGGTCCCTCACTGCAGGCAGTATTTGGCCTGCGGTCAGATTTGAGAGAGGTTAAATACACATTTGTCTCCACCCTCTGGTAGAGCTCTAGGGGGGAATTCATTGCCATCTCCTGGATTTTGGATATAAATACTATTTTAGCTATATTTAGCAGCAGGTTCTACTACAGGGTGCAATAACATTACAGTAGGAAAACAAAGACAACAAAGAGAATAATGCGTTCAAGGATGAACTCACATTAACAGTGTCCTCTTCGCTCACGTTAACACACATGAAATACTAACGGGATCCTTGATTTTCATTGAGACACACATACAGAACATACTACATTGATCAAACTGTACACTGTTCCACACACACGTATACACAGAGACCAGTTTGCCTGATCTTGCTATCTGGCTGATATGGACTTGAGCACATGACATATGGCCCAACAGAAATTGAGCCACATCCAAATTAACAACATGCTGATTACCAGTTGACTATACCGCATCTCTTTTAACCATTACATTCCCGCAAAGATGACATCATTAGGTTTTTTTTTTTTAATACCAGACTCACTTGAATGGCTTTAAAGTCTAATGGGTATGGAACACTTATATCCCTGTCTGTCAACATGCACAAACTAGAATGCATACATTATACGGTAGATTAAATTACATACAAACTTAAATGCTGAAGACATTTTCTGGTGACTGGCATTACATTTGAATCCATGTCTTGATACTAGTAATGCTTGTCTGTTATTTGTTAATTCAGTGGATGGAGTTATCTTTTTTGGAATAATTTAGGATGCAGCAATCTACAACTCCACCAATTTAAACTCTGTGCAGTTAATAACCGCAGCCTTTACATTGAAGTTTAGCAAATTCCAATACAGCATACGTATGTCCTACAAAATGCTATCATTACCTTCTTTTAGAGCTTGACTGATATATTGCAGTACAGAAATGATGTTTTAAATGGTTAGGAGAGAGTGATGCTACTTTCACAGTTTGTCCGACACAGAGAACTGTTTATTTTCCACATGTAAAATGTCATACTCATTCTATATCTTGGCCACAAATCTTTAAGGCTATAAATCAATATTTTGATATAATAACAAAGGATCAAATAACTATGTGTCTATGTAAAACTTGCTGCTTGTATTGATGAATCCACAGAGAATTATCTGACTCTGGAGTTGAATTTAGCAGCTAAAGAGCCGCAGGAGTTGGTGGAGACCAAAACAGAGCTACAAGTGAGAGTAAATAATGGACTTAAATTTGTTGCCAGAAAAATAATTTCAAATGGATGCTTATGTTGCTCCTTATCTACTCATGTGTAAACAGGCAACTGTTAGCGAACACGTTTACACGTTTAAACGTTTAGGTTCAAAGGATCAAAAACGTTTATGTTATGTGTTTTTTATCAGCCAATGCATTGTTATTGTTTTTTATTGTTATTTTTATGCAGTTAAATATCGATACTGGCCACAAAAATCCCGAATCCAGATAACAGTAAAAGGAGAAAAAGGAGGAAGCCTGAGAAAAAGACAATGATCCTGGACTACATTCAAAAACCAGGATGCCATGTCTACTCTTCACACACTGAGCCAGCAGGATGCCACGACATCCCTGGATTTGATTCAGGCTTTATCCAACTACCCCAAAGGGCAGAACAGCCTCCAGGGAGGTTCTATCAAATTGTATTGCCACTACTACTGTAAACTGAATTCATCACATAATCTAACATTTAAAGCAAAGCAAACCACTCAGCCCCAAAATGATGCTCAATAAGGCACACTGTAATCTACATGGTTTTCACACAGCACAACAGAATGGTTCTGGAAACAGAAAGGAACAGAAAATATTACAATGTTCATTACAAATTACTTCTGGGGTGCAGATTGGTTGTTGGTAACTATGCATTTCAACATACTGTATGTAAACCCATTACTGTTACCATAACCCCCTGTGGCAGAACTCCTGCCTCTGAATGTACCCAGACAGACAGACAGTCCCTTCCCCCATCCACTTGCCTTCAGGTTCTGTCCATCAAAGGGCAGCGAGCCGCTGACCAGAGTGTAGAGGATGACTCCGAGACTCCAGACGTCCACCTCAGGCCCATCATACTTCTTGCCCTGGAAAAGCTCGGGGGCAGCATAGGGCGGCGAGCCACAGAACGTGTCCAGCTTGTTGCCCAGCGTGAATTCGTTGCTGAAGCCGAAGTCGGCGATCTTGATGTTGGCATCGGCATCCAGCAGAAGGTTTTCCGCCTGAGTCATACATACATTGATGCAGAGGAGCAGGAGGCAGGATGGACAGCAGGAGGCAGGGAGGACGGAGCAAGGGATGTATACAGAGAACAAGTTGGGGTGGGAATAGGGGGGGTGGGGGGGAGGAGTGGAGAAAATAGTTGGATGGGGGAGGAGAAAGAGGAATGAGAAAGTAGGAGACAAGAACATGAGTTGTGATGAAGAAAAAAGAGGGGGAATGAGAGACCGAGAGGGAGGGGGGTGGCGCTTGTGTGTTGTCCAACAACACAGATAGTGGACATGACTCATACTGTAGATATGTCACTGTGTGTGTTTAGGAATGTAATAATCTATTAGAACAGGAGCAGGCTCTGACTGCCTCCTACCCTTACCAGCTTGGAAAAAAAACAAGTCTCTCCACTCATCATTGCTTTACTAAGCGATTAAGATGCTAAAGGGCCCTTTTCACAGACAGAGATTAAGACTAGTCCCAGATTATAACTTTCTGTTCAGTGTAATCTGTCAGTGAAAGAAATGTCCTAGTCCCGGACTAGCCTTAATCCGCCGATTCTGAAAGCAGCCCAAAACATCTTCTGAGCTTTCTCACCTTCAGATCTCTGTGGACAATGTTCTTCGTGTGGCAGTAGTGGACAGCAGAAACGATCTGTGAACACAAGGAGACAGACAAAGCTGAAGTACTGGCAATTCAATTTGAGGTTTGGTACAATGTGGGCATCAAGAAGGAGGAGTCTTTGTACCTGTCGAAATTTGGCTCTGGCTTCAACCTCCTTCATTCTCCCATGAGACACGAGGTAGTCAAACACTTCACCTGTGAGTTTGCACAGCAGACAGACAGATAAGTCAGGTCATTAAGCCAGAAGCAGAGCAGCCATACATTATTTCATTATATGCTGCCGATATACACAATCAATTTCATACACATCGATGTGGTTATTGCTGTAAAGGTGTCAGCTTCAAAATTTCTCTTGTAGCCACGCAAAACACAGAATGCGCAAAGCCTTAAAAGAATAGTTTGACATCCTGGGAAATCCTTTAATTTGCTTTCTTGCAGAGAGTTAGATGAGAAGATTGATTCGACTCATATCTGTCCATTCAATATAAAGCTGCAGCCGGTCAGCAAGGTATCTAAAGGTAACAAAATCCACCTACAAGTACCTTTACAGCTCACCCACAAACACGTCATATCTTGTTTTATTTAAGTTAGACAATGTACCGTAAGAAATAACACCTTCATCTTCAGAATTTAAAAGTTATATATATTTTAAAAGTACGAGCAACAAAATGCACCTCTGCTCAGTTCAGTAGTCAGGGGTTATGCTGCTATGAACACTAGCTTGCAGTGGCTAATATTTGCTAATGTTAGCGAGGTATAGGCAGATATTGTTGTGGAAGTGACATTACTGGGTGTGTTTGCTGGCATTATGAGACTCCTCTATTTGTGCTACCGTTACACTACATTAACTATACCACAATTACCTCACTTTAATTCGTACAAAAGCAAAAAAAAAAAACATGATTACACAAAAAAGATCACATAACATTACTTTTTGTATAATTTTGTTATCTTCTGACAGAACAAGGCGAGTTTCCCTTCCAGTTTCCAGTATTTAATGCAAGGTAAGCTAATGACGAGAGTGGTGTAAATTTTCTCATGTCACATATAATAAGCGCATTTTTCAAAATGTCAAGCTCTAAAAAAAAATACAAAAAAAATAATGAAATAAATACTGTAAAACAAAACCCACTGCTCACATGTTACTACAAATCTATCAATATATATCATTAACTGTATAACATAAAACCGCAAGTACATACACCCATTATCCATGATGTCTAAATGTACTGCAGGTTTCATGTTATGCTGTCACATGTTCAGACCTGTACTGATTATTCAGATTTACACAACAGTGATATTTAAAAAAATAAAATCAAAACTCCGGATTACATCAAATGTGTGTGTATGCACTATTGTTAAACCTCCATACAGTAGATCATTATTCATCTTATATAAATTTGGTGTTATGGATTCAGACCATCTTTTTCATTGCTGCAGCATGAGCTTTCACTCTTGTTAATGACTGAACAGCTTTTCTGCATACAAATGAGGTGCAGTGGGTTGGGGTTGAATTTTAGATTTAATGTTATAAAAAAGCAGGTCCATCTCCAATGTTATTAATAGTTTCTTTGGACCCTCCTGTTAACCACCAATAAGAATAAGGAGATTTACAGGAGCTCTGACAAGGACTTGGACTGCGGGGACGATGAATACACGGCCGTTTCAGGCAGGGACAGGAGAGGCACCAAGCGGAGGAGAAGCAAGTTTATAGCAAGTCAGTTTGTAAGTAACGTTATACATCATCCATCGTGTTGATAAGTCTGCGAGCATTTGTTCTTGTGAAGACTTTGTTGAAATGTAACAAAATGTCTAGTCACCTTGCTGGTTGTTCCGACACATTCAGAATCATTAGTGCTCGTCGTTAACAGGCGGCTCATTTGTGCCCCTTGTAAAATTGATATTTTATTAGGGTTTTGTATTTTTCTGTAATGCAGCAGATATTACTGATGACATTCTTTCTCAGCCCTGAAACTTAAATAAACAAACATAAATGAACAAACATAACAAAAGTTAATTAAATTATTTAAATCTTAAGTCAGGGCATCCCTAAAGAATAAATATGTTTTTTTAAATAAAATGGGAAGAAAAATATATATAAATCTGGGATAAGAAAGAGATGCTCTCACTAAAATACTATGACTACATTCCCCTTAAGAAAGATAATGTAACACCATTCCTTTCCTGTCCCCGCAACCCCTCACAATATATTTTTCTACAGCCCTTAGGTGTTGTTTTAATACCATTACTTTGTTGCTAGATTTTGGATTAACAGCGAACTGTTGCTGTATATAATATTATGCACACTTAACTAAATATAAAGATATCGCTGAGGTGACACCTAACAGCAGAAGAAGAAGAAGCATAGTACATTTTGGTTTTGGTCACAACTACCTCCTTATGGTCTTTTTATCTCTGACTTAAAGTAATATGGGCTTGAAAGAAGGCCACATTTGAAACAGTGTCTATGACATTTTCCAAGGTCACAGTGAGCAAACGATATGGTTTGGGCCAGAACACAGGCAAAAGGGATTGGTTACAAGAAATGGACACAAATAGAAACATAAAAGAGACTAATGGAAGCAAAAAGAAAGGGAGAGCCGCATTAGATGCAACGTGCTGGCATTACTCTTCAAATTGTGTTTAAAGTCAGTTTAAACAGCAGCGCTATTACTGAACTGAGGCTGCTCGGTTATTTATGTTGCGGCTCCATACTCTATTAGGTTTGAATGTAGAACTGTACAACACCTATTAGGGGAGAGTCCACAAAACATCTTATGTTGACTACATTGTCCCACTGTCTCTATGGATGGGCAAAGACTAAAATAACTATCTGGCAAAAGCACAGAGGCATAGAACTCCTAAAACTGTTAACAATTAATTGAACCCTATTTTAACAAACAACATGAAGAGCATGGTGCAGGTGCCTTTAGGGTGTAACAGTGGAAAAAATAGTCCGTGTGCCAGGCGCATGATTCAATATGGTTGTATTTAGTCTCTTAATTAATCTTGGGTGTGTTTGGGCGTAACATGCAATAAACCAATCAGGATGCCATCTCCCATTACCTTTAAAAGCCAGGTGCGCTTATACCTTGCCGCATTGCTATTTAAATGGTGCATGAATGGCACATTATAAAAACTGTTTAAAAAAATACACATAAAAAACTGTTCCAGGTTATATATGCTCCTCTCCTCTATGTAACACCTGAATCCTCACTGCGCTGCATTTTTATAAACTATGATGAACTGGTCGTGGGTCACATCTCTGTCTTACTTGTGATTTCTTAATTGTGTGTTGTATTGAGGTATGAGTGTTTTATTTAACGATTTACTGTAATGATTAAAGATGCTGCTGTCAGTGCTTCTGACTGATCCTGTCAGATGTGTAAATGCGACGATTCACTCTATTTTGCCCATCCGCAACCCACCTGCTATAAATCAGATAATTTTTATGACCACACCCAAACAATCTGTAGATATAACTGCGATCTGCAAATCACTAGAACCCGCCTATGCAGACGCATCTTACTATCTGAATAATGCACCCTTTAAATAACAGGGAAACACTGCACCATTGACTTTTGACCAGGTTTCTGTCTGGTCAATGGCGCAATCGCTTTCTGCTGCTTCAAGATAGCAATGTACCAACAATTTGCCTGACCACACCTCTTTTAAGTCCAACACTCCCATGGGCGCACAAATGAGCGCAAATGCCACTTACACAACGTGGGCACTGGGCGTGAAACTGACAACTGCATCGGTTGGAAACTATCGATGATACTTGCGCTTCGCTGAGCGCCACTTTGCGGCAGGTGCAAGATAGGGCCCCACATTTTTGTTTAACACAGTGGAAAAAGATAAAGAAAAGGGTACAATGATTCTTCATGTGTGCACTTCATTTTGAGTTATTTAAATAAACGTCTAGAGAACATTTAAAGCTAGAAAATAAAAATGATTATATGTCACGTTATTTATTGTTTTATTTATATCTGCACTGGCTATATTCTTACAATAATTAGTTTTGGTTGTACATATGTTGTACTGTATGTACATGTTATTCTAGTAATAAAGTGAAAAAGGAAAAACTAAACCTTTGGACAGGTCCATACTAGCCGTTTTCCTTTGCTTCTAGTTGTTTCTGCTAAGCTAAGCCAGAGACTGACTCTGGTTTTACAGTATATTTTGCATACAGACACAAGAGTCTGACAGGAGGATTTTGATCTTCTCATTTAAGTGTCTGCAAGAATGTATTTTCCAAAATTTTGAACTTTTCATTTAAACTGTACTTCAGATATGGAGGGAAAACCCCTCAGATGTTTTACCCTCAGTGACTGTGTTTCATCACGGATTCAAATGGAGGAACTAAACTGTAGAATGACCCAAATACTGATTGCACACACAGAAAATTCCAACAGTTCCACCAAAACTTTAACTGTATGCATCATTTGTACTCATAGCATTTCCTGGACATGACGGCCGATTTACCCACCTCCACTGGCATACTCCATGATTAGGTAAAGGGTCTTATCGGTCTCAATCACCTCGAACAGCTGCACTGTAGGCCAAAACAGAATCAGAGGTAAAATCAAATATATATAAAAAAAATCCTGCTTATATTATAAATAATCATTTGCACAGCCGTCTGCATGTCTGTCTTAATACCAAGCAGCCTGCTGCTAATGCTGTGGGGGGTCTTTGATCCATATGGCACTTCAGCTTTAGAAAATTCAACCTTGTGAACTCTATATGGGCCCAGAGATGTCACTTGCTACAGTTCGTTCAATGAATGCTTTAAGCTTATTATTTTTATACTGTAAATCGAACTCATCACTGTCATTAGATTATAACTAACATTATACTTCCGCCTGGTCACACACGGAAGCCAAACACACATGCATAGATACACACTCAACACACAAACAAAAAGCCCATTGAGATGTATGTATGTGCCTTACCTATGTTAGGGTGATTTAAGCCTTTCATTATTCGTACCTCCCGAAAGAGCTGGAAAGAAAAAAGAGAATTTTTCAAACTTGATGTTAGACAGAAATAAATCTTGTGTTGCAGCATGAGTTTAACATTTTCCCTCCACATTGCTATAAATATGTTTTTTAAGTGTAGCAATGAGGACATCATGTTCATGGCAAAGAATACTTTTCCACTTTAGAGAACCATGTATGTTCTTTCGTGTTGAGGTGGGGTTTGTTATGTTCTGGCAGTTGACCCGATCTTTAGGTCCCTAAAATCACATGACAGCCTGACAACTCTCTGGGGTCATGTGAATTCTGGGACCTAAAGACAGGGTATGATGAGTGTGACTATGTTCCTCCACACCCGTACTTAATAATAATAATAATAATAATAATAATCTTTATTTGTACAGCACTTTTCAAAAACAAGTTACAATGTGCTTCAACAAGTGCAAAGACAACAATACAATACCCAAAAGAATACAAGCAAGTAAACATTGAAAAGACCAAAATACACGTTTAAGATAAATATAAAATAAGTAAAATAGAATAAAATAAAAGGGATAAAATAAAGTCAAATAAGATCGGGAAACGCTCTTCTATAAAAGTATGTTTTAAGAAGTTCACTGACTCAGTCGACCTGATTTCCTCGGGGCAGGCTGTTCCAGAGCCTCGGGGCCCTGACAGCAAACGCTCTGTCCCCTTTAGTTTTCAGTCGAGACTCTGGAACAGACAACAGACCTCTGCCCGAGGATCTCAAGGTACGTGCTGGTGCGTATGGGACTAAAAGTTCAGAAATATAACAAGGCGAGAGGCCATGAAGAGCTTTAAAAGTGATCTATAAAAGTCAGTTCTAAAACACACTGGGAGCCAGTGTAGTGAAGCTAAAATAGGGGTGATGTGGTCATATTTCTTTGTTCTGGTTAAAAGCCTGGCAGCTGAGTTCTGGACAGTCTGGAGTCGATCAGTAGATTTTTGGGTTAAACAAGTGAAAAGGCTGTTGCAATAATCCAGGCGTGATGAGATGAAGGCGTGTAAAATGGTCTCGGTGTCCTTAAAAGTTAACATAGATCGAATTTTTGCTGTATTTCTAAGTTGATAAAAACATGATTGAATAAGCTTTGTGGTGTGCTGCTCGAAATTTAAATTACTATCAAACCAGACACCAAGGTTCTTTCCAACAGGCTTAATCTGATTTACTAGGGAACCAGCAGATGGCAGTATATGTTTTGCCATCTGCTGGGACCCGATGACCAGGATTTCTGTTTTGTCTGAGTTCAGCTGGAGGAAATTATTTGACATCCATTTTTTTACTTCACAAAGGCAGTCGGTAAGTGAACTCAGCATTCCAGGGTCTGTGGATCTGATGGGCAAGTACATTTGTGTGTCATCAGCATAAATATGAAAAGAAATACCATGTTTATGGATAATATGTCCAAGGGGAAGCAGATACAAGGAAAATAAAATGTGTCCTAAGACCGACCCCTGAGGCACACCATATTTAACTGGACAGAATGAAGAGACATAGTTGTTTACAGACACCAAAACTTCCTATTTGACAGGTAGGATGAAAACCATTCTAGGGCAGTACCAGAGATCCCCACCCAGTGCCTCAGTCTGTCTAACATGATGTTGTGATCAATGGTGTCAAAAGCAGCACTAAGGTCCAGGAGTACAAGGACTGAGCACATACCTTCATCAGCAGACATTAAAAGGTCATTGGTGACTTTAAGCAGGGCAGTCTCAGTGCTGTGGTACTTCCTGAAACCAGACTGAAACTTTTCAAATATTTTGTTATTTTCCAGTACAGTGAGCAGCTGTTTGGACACAATTCTTTCTAGAATCTTTGCAATAAAAGGCAGTTTTGAAATTGGTCTAAAATTTTGTGGGATGGAGGGATCTAAACCAGGTTTCTTTAAAGGCGGGTTCACACAAGCCGTTTTAAAATAATCAGGGAAACAACCAGTAGATAGGGAGCTGTTCAAAACAGAGATCAAATGGGGCTCAACAGAATCTATTACTTTCAGTAAAAACTTTGTAGGTATTACATCAAGTGGGCTGGAGGAAACTCTCATTTGTGATACTGTTTTTAAAACCTCAGACAAGTCGATGAGATAAAACTGGTTAAGACTCTCTTGTTGCTGGTGAGGGACCTCTGAGTAAGAGGCCGTGGGGGTAATAGAGGCTCTGACTGACACCATTGGTAAAATAAGATAAAAACAATTCACAGTCATCTTCCAGCTGAGGCGATTTTAATATTCATCAACATGAATATTAAAATCGCCACAAAGAACAATTCTGTCATAATTTAAAACCAGAGTAGATAAAAATTCAGGAAGTTCTAATAAAAATCCTCCAGGCGGTTTTGGGGGGCGATAAATTATAACAAATATGATAGGTTGCAGCCCTCCAACTTTAAGAGTGAGAACTTCAAAGGAGTTAAATTCATCAAAGCTTACTTGATGACATTAAAATTTTTTCCTATACACGCTCACTAGCCCACCACCACGACCACTGACCCTCGGTTGACTAAAACAATCATATTGAGGCGGACACAGTTCAGCTAGCTGGCTATAGTCATTCATTTGCAACCAGGATTCAGTTAAAAACATAAAATATAGATTTGCAGACAAGATAAAATCATTTAAGATAAAAGTCTTACTTGAAAGTGATCTCACATTGAAGAGAGCCATTTTAAATGAGTTTGTTTTGGGTGCTGGAGTTGGTGCAGTTGTCCTAATCCTTACTTCAGATTACTAATTAATCAGATTACTATGATTGCAGTGTGGGATGTGCACATTTCGGTTTACTGGTCTATGCGTGATGATGACAGGAATAGAAGTCTTTGGAACAGCGCTGGGAGCAGACGGCTTTACATGCCAGCAGGTGGAGACAGTTGTTTGTGGCAGTGAGGCAGAGATCTGTTCAGTGAGCGGTGGTGTGTCCAGGTGTGCTGCATGAATGATTAGTCATTCACGTAAGTCATGTGTGGACCGCACCACATGCTGTATGTGAGCAGCTAACATTTCTGAGCCCCGTTTGTTTGGGTGAAGTCCGTCTGTCTTAAAAAAAGACATTCTTTGCCAGAAAATATTAAAGTTATCGACATAACACACACGATGAGCCCTGCAGGCGGACTGGAGCCAGTCGTGGCGGCCAAGGAGTCTACTGAAGCGGCCAGCACCGCGACCAACTGTGGGAATGGGACCAGAGATAAAAACAGACTTTCCACACTGCTTTAAAAAGTTAAAAAGAGGGTTAAAATCTGATTTGAAGAGCTGTGTCATTTGTTCCCACATGGACTATCACTCTTGTGATGGAGGACGGGAGCGACGGCATCAGGTCCTGGATTTTTTATTAAATGTCAGCCGTGGTGGCACCGGGGAGGCAGTGAGTGGTAGCGTTAAAGAAACGAATGTTTCTGGTTATGGAGTCACCAATTATTAGTGTGGTTGGGGAGAAAAGGGGACGAGGAGATGCCGTTTGTGGGGTTCCAGAGCAGGACTGCTCCGGTCCACTGAATGGACCGGAGTGTCGTCAGACAGGGCTGCATAGCGGTTGGAGAGGCCGAGGTGCGGAGGAGAGGCAGCCCCGTCCGAGCCTCTCTTGCAGCCACGGACCACCACTTCAGCCCAGGTTGACTGATGCTTCGGAGTCGAACAGGAGGGAAGCCTTGGAAGGTCAGAGGGGTCCCACAGCACGGTGTCCTGGATGTTAGCGGTTGCGCTAAGAGAAACAATCTGTTTGGCTTGTACTGAAGCCACTTCCATAAAGCCAGTCAGCAGGGAATCTTTCTCTTTGAGTTCCTCTGAAAGTCGTTGGATGTCTTCCATAAGGTCAGCAATCTTTTTGTTCACTTTCTTAAGGAGTGAGCAGTCCTCATGGGGCAAAGTTATCTCGGCTAGCATAACGTTAGTCGCTGGAGCTTTGTTGTGGTCAGTAGCGTTGATAGCGTTTTTACGGTCATCTAGCTTAAAATCCATGTCGGATGACTAAAATCCTTAACCCACGTAAAACTTAAGTTAAAAAATTAAGTTAAATAAAAAGGATATAAAAAATGTAACATAAAAGTGTGGATTAAAACTGGATAAGAGTCAGGTTTAAGACGGAGCTTCCGTCAGGTAGCTACAGACGCCAACGCATGCGCAGAGTGCAGATTACGTCAGCGATTACGTCAGCCATTACGTCAGCGATTACGTCCGCGATCTTGTGACTTACTTACTGTAAGAGCTGAATGAGAGTGAAACACACATTAAACAGTAGTCCTGTACTTGCACTGTGGTTGGCAACACTGGTGTGTGCTCCTCCTCTCTGTTATACTTTTGCATGTCACAACATTTGCAATGATTCCTATTTTTCAAATTGATGTTAAAATGACGTCTTATAAACATAAACTTTTAATCTCTTAATCTTGATTATTTTTACAGTTCAGCCTGAAAAAAGTCCACTGAATCTCAGATGTGAATGATCATCAAATGTTTGAGGCCAAAAAAAGGGTGTCCACTAAATTTACCTGAAATAAGTTCATGAGAGTTGAAGTTGTCCTGCTGACATACAAACAGGGAGTGATAGCCTTCTTGTCTGAGGAACAGATATACAACTCTTTGGTATAAATTGAGACTAATGTCTTGTGAATCCTCCAAGTCATTATCTTTTTTGTCAACAAGCCTTTAAATTAGGTTTATTAGAGCCAGAAGAATTTCAATTGCAGTACAAAATCAGACATCCATGCAGCTCTTACTGTGGTGTCAAACATGAGGTGGACTCAATAATTTACTACATTGCTTACCCTTAAATCTCTCCTTTTACCAGGTTTCAACTTGTACAGAGTCTTCAGCAATCAGAATTTGTCCTCAGTCCCTTTTGGAGTTCATTAGAAAGATTAACGTACTGTACCCAAAATTATTAGCCTGTGGTTTTCTTTTTTAACACCTTTAACACCATGGGAAACAGTTGAATCATACACTTCTAGACACTGGATATCATGATATTTCCAAAAACAATGCACATCATACTTATCATAACGTCACTTAAGTCAGAGTTAGTAGGGGATGAAAACTACAAGTTTAAAATCTGGACTCAGAAAGAAGGGAGCTAACTAGACCTCTGTCGCCAGCATCTCTGCTCGAAGCTAGCGGAAGACCTGAATTTCTGACTGAACTGTCGGGCATTGGGTTGCATTGTGGGTAATGTAGACACCACATTTTGATGAGGAAGAAGAATTTTGAGCCTTTTTTCAAACTGTCCTTTGCAAGCCCAATAATGTTAGAGGAATACTCTTACACCACTTCAAAGACTGGTGAAGGGAGTTTAAAGGCTACATTAAAGGTGCAAATTGCAACAATTGGCAATGGTAAAAAAAAAATGGTAAAAAAAACTTTGCAAAAAGATTGCACTTTACATCAATTTCATTTCTAAATCCAACAACAAAAAGGTTGTGAAAACAGTCAACATATGTTCCTCTTTTAATATCTTTATATAATAAGCTACAGACTACCACTGGTAAAGTATCTATTATTTGTGTCTTATCATACACAGTATCTCACAAAAGTGAGTACATCTTTTCATGTGACAACACTGAAGAAATGACACTTTGCTACAATGTAAAGTAGTGAGTGTACAGCTTGTATAACAGTGTAAATTTGCTGTCCCCTCAAAATAACACATCACACAGCCCTTAATGTCTAAACCGCTGGCAACAAAAGTGAGTACACCCTTTAGTGAAAATGTCCAAATTGTCAATATTTTGTGTGGCCGCCATTATTTTCCAGCACTGCCTTAACCCTCTTGGGCATGGAGTTCACCAGATCATCACAGGTTGCCAATGGAGTCCTCTTCCACTCCTCCATGATGACATCACGGAGCTGGTGGATGTTAGAGACCTTGCGCTCCTCCACCTTCCATTTGAGGATTCCCCACAGATGCTCAACAGGGTTTAGGTCTGGAGCCCTGCTTGGCCAGTCCATCACCTTTACCCTCAGCTTCTTTAGCGAGGCAGTGGTCGTCTTGGAGGTGTGTTTGGAATACTGCCCTGCGGCCCAGTCTCCAAAGGGAGGGGATCATGCTCTGCTTCAGTATGTCACAGTACATGTTGGCATTCATGGTTCCCCCAATGAACTGTAGCTCCCCAGTGCCGGCAGCACTCATGCAGCCCCAGACCAGGACCCTCCCACCACCATGCTTAACTGTAGGCAAGACACACTTGTCTTTGTACTCCTCACCTGGTTGCCACCACACGCTTGAGACCATCTGAACCAGATAAGTTGATCTTGGTCTCATCAGACCACAGGACATGGTCCCAGTGATCCATGTTCTTAGTCTGCTTGTCTTCAGCAAACTGTTGGCGTGTTTTTCTTTGCAACATCTTTAGAAGAGGCTTCCTTCTGGGACGACAGCCATACAGACCAATTTGATGCAGTGTGCGGCGTATGGTCTGAGCACTGACAAGCTCCCCTTCAACATCTGCAGCAATGCTGGCAGCACTCATACGTCTATTTTCCAAAGACAACCTCTGGATGTGACGCTGCGCACGTGCACTCAACTTCTTTGGTCGACCATGGCGAGGCCTGTTCTGAGTGGAACCTGTCCTGTTGAACCGCATTATGGTCCACCATGCTGCAGCTCAGTTTCAGGGTCTTGGCAATCTTCTTCTAGCCCAGGACATCTTTATATAGCGCAACATATCTTTTTTTCAGAGAGTTCTTTGCCATGAGGTGCCATGTTAAACTTCCAGTGACCAGTATGAGGGAGTGTGAGAGCGATGACACCAAATTTAACACACCTGCTCCCCGTTCACACCTGAGACTTTGTAACACTAACGAGTCACATGACACCGGGGAGGGAAAATGGCTAATTGGGACCAATTTGGACATTTTCACTTAGGGGTGTACTCACTTTTGTTGCCAGCGGTTTAGACATTAATGACTGTGTGATGTGTTATTTTGAGGGGACAGCAAATTTACACTGTTATACAAGCTGTACACTCACTACTTTATATTGTAGCAAAGTGTCATTTCTTCAGTGTTGTCACATGAAAAGATATAATCAATTATTTACACAAATGTGAGGGCTGTACTCACTTTTTTGAGATACTGTACACTTTATTCCTCTTTTTGCAATAAAGATTTAAGGAGGAAAAAGAAAATCCGATTATTCCAACACCACATGAATGCAGTCACCGCTCACCCTTCCCTTTGCAAGCATGGAGGAGACGCTATGGTGGCCGATGCGCTCTGTCGGCTCTTATAAATAAATAATACATGTGGTCCTGTATTTGTCTAAATTTCACTTCTCTTCTTACTTCTAATAAACCAAATGACTACAGCTACTACTACTTCTGCTTGTTTTTCGTACATATTCAACTTAGTGATGAAACATGCTCTGTAGAGTAGTTTGTCTGTTTGGGTGACTGTAGAAACATGGCAACGCAACATGTAAGGGGATGCAGTTATGCAGATATGAGATGGCTCATTCTAAGGTAATAAAAATATAACAGCTTATTATGTAAGGTCTTTATACACTACTGAAAGCATAGTTATATATATCATATTGCATTTCTGTCAATAGATCCTCCTAAATATTACACTCTGAACCTTTAAATGGCTTAGTCTTTATAGCACACCATCAATGCAATAAATTCAGGTGTTGAAATAAAACTAAGAATGCATGAGAGATAGAGGGTGGACCAGTATAAGAAGACAAATTTAAACTTTTGTCTCTGATATTCATTCAAATTAGATTTTGAGAGGGTGACAACAACCAACAAAACCTCCTCACCATTTAAAACAACAACAACATACAAATGTGGTGAACCTGTAAAAATTAACACACCAACTTCTACTCTGTCTGTGCACTTCTCACTGCGTGTGATATGTCTACTGTCGAAGATATATTTGTATACTTCTGTCAGAGCAGAGTAGGGGATTACATTTGAGCCAGCTCCCCTGGTTTTATGTATAAAACAGTACACTCCATCAACAAAAGGCCATTGCTAAAAACCACTGACTCTCCCCCACATCGTCAACTCCAACTGGGAAAAAAAAGATGGCGCAATAAGCTTTTCTATCCTCTTTTCTCAATCCTCCCCCTCTCCTATTTTCTGATGTGTCTCCCTCCATTCCCTCCTCCTTCATTCAATTCCTCCAGCAGTCTTCTCCTCTAACAGTGCCCCAACGTCACTGTTGCCATAGCAACCCAGGTATTAAGACCGGTTTCTCCAGCTGTGCTGGAGGGAATCTTGGGATATGTAGTGCTGAAGCATCATCCAGGTGTCCCATTAATTCCCTACTCGTCACAGCAGAGCTGAGCGGTCAGGTCCGTCAAAACAATGTTCTCCGGGAACATCTTCAACCCCAGGAACACGTTGAACATGGTCATCGTTACTGACCGCAAATAAATAGCAATCCTACGATAAAGCTGAAAGGGATTGAAACACATGCCTAGTGGCAATAAGGCTCCTGTCTTTAAGCTGATGGAAACAAATTGTATTAAAATATAATTTTCAGCTTGGATGTGTCACAAAAAAATATACAGTTAAAGACACTTTCAGGTGTCCTCCAACATCAGAGAGGCCAGTATAGAAATCTTCTCCTGTATTATGCTATTTCCTCTTATAAGAAGTCCTTCTTCACAAATGTTGTAGTTTGAGTTTCTCATCTCTGATTTCACTTACCTTTTCTTTCCTCCCTCCCCCTCTTTTACCCTGTACAATACATTTCCCTCTTTCCGTTTCCCCTCTACATACATTACTGTCCAGATTATGTTAATATGGGCTCTTTCATGTCTTCAGTCCTAAGGATTTTCTCTAGCCCACGGGTATGTAAAGAAGCCTGCTATCATCGCCAATTGTAGAGTATTCTCGCCAATCAGTGGCCAATCCCTCGCCTCTCTCCTCAATCCTGTCATAAATGTTGTACAGTTGTCTCTCAAAGCAGCCAGTTCGGTCCAAGAAAAGCACCAGATGGGATAAAATACAAATTTGGATTACAGTTCCCACAAGGCATCAAATATTCTAGCCAGGTAATGTACAGAAAATCAATTTTCTGACATGACATAAGCACCAGAAATACGATGAGACAAAGTATCAGGATTACAGGAAGCCAGTGATCAAAAGGGCAACGGATGGCTATGGGAAAAGAAAACAATGAGAACTTGCATTTATGTGTAAGCCTTAATAATACTCTAACACCCCAAGGTCATTGCTATCGTTGCACCGTAAATACAGAGATTAAGGAAAATATTATTTACCTAAAAACAAGTCAAATGAAAATATATATATATATATATATATATATATATATAATCAAAGGATTATTTTCTTTAGTCGCTTTTTATTCTGGGTAAATCTTCTTGGGAATTTTTACAATGTTGTTACCAGTAAAGTGAAAGATAGTAATAATTCTGGGGTCCCACAACATTTCCAGTAGGATGTACGACACAACTATGGGATTCCCCAAGCAATATTCTTTAAGGTGGCCAAGTAATCCAGCTATGCCTCTGCTACTTTAATTCTACATCCCATGTGAAGAAATGCAGGTCTTCTAGCAAGACACACATACATCAAACGTCAAACTGAATTGCACGCACACATATAAAGAACAATTATTTTATCTCTAATTTGATCCGTATATGTGCATATCAGCAGCATTATGGACAAATATGGGCTGACTGAATGGTTGACTGCATATTTTGTCTCTGTATGTATTCCTTCACTGTGAGATAGTTCTTTGCCTGACTTTGTGTGATCCAACTACATCAGGCACACATGACAGGGCAGAAAAGTGCTTTATTGATGTGGTTGGGAGATCGGATGGAGACATCTGAACTTGGGATCAACCCATGATCAAATGGTCTTCATGTCAGCCATGTTGTGCCTGGATACATATCTACCATTCCAGCTCCTGAATCTGAGTCAGTTGTGTGTCTGCCCCACGCAGAGGTTGCCCTTGATAGCTCGCAAACCCAAAGTGTCCACCGCTCCGTCTCTGACCTTCATGCACAACAAACCTTGAGTGTCCACCATTCAGGCTTAGCACTCAACATGCTGACCAGCAGGAAAAAAGAAGCCAGTCCATCAAAAGCCCTCCCTGTGACATACACTCCAGCTTTTCGAAAGACACCTCTCACAAAGAAATGGCCACCAAACCCAACGGTTTTCTTTGTTATCCAGAGCTACGTGTGTTCAGTGAAGACAAATTAAGAACACAAACACAAAAAACGATGGGTTGGGTGGCCGCGGTTTCCGAGATGAGTCACCCCCTCTCAGGGCAGTGATTAGCCCTGAGAGAGAGACGAGAGATGATCTCTGGAGCAGAGGTCTCCTCTCGCTCCCATCCAGTCCCTAGCACCTGCCAAACAGCATCACATCCTACAAGCCCTCTCTCTATCAGCTGCTCTCTCCTTCCTGCCCCCTCTGAGGAGGGAACAGCTGAGGATAAACCTGAACCTCTGCAAGTCCCCAACGGCATATATTGGTATTTTGTTGAATTGCATCAATGTGACCAATCATCCACATTCCTGATGCCTGGCTGCTGCTTATGAAGGCAGATAGAATTAGACCATGTAGCACGTGTTTCATTTTTGTACCTGGGGAAATGATGTATGGGACTCCATCAGTATAAAGAGGAAAAACTCACCTTTTGTAGGCTGGTTGGGTTCAACTGAGTTTTGTCAATGATTTTTATTGCAACCTGGAAGAGACATTAAAACATTTTTGAACGAAAAGTAAGCACATCATCATTAGAACAGCCTCCATAAATAATACCCCGAAGACTTTCCTACTGATGTCATTAACACCACTATCTACTCTACTTCTTTAAACATATGTTGAAAAATGTTGCAGACTAAATACTGGACCAAATCACATCTTCAGGACACCAGTAACATCAACTGGCCTTTCCTCGCCCTGTCAACCCCAGTGTTTCTTAATCATCCATCTACCCATCCATCTCCTCCTTCCCTCCTCCTACCCTAGACCTCTGATGCCCTGTGTCTCACCTCCTTGCCTGTCAGGATGTGGCGGGCCAACTTGACTTTGGCAAAGTTTCCCTTGCCGATGGTTTTGAGCAGTCGGTAATTGCCGATGTGCGGCTGCTCGTCGGAGCAGGAAGCAATGGAGTTCCTGCACCGGGCGCCCAACGAGCGGCTGGACTGGCTGGTGGCCTTGTCTGAGCGGCTGGCACCCAGCGACACATGCTGGAAGAAAATTAAAGGGGGAGGTTTAAGGAGAGAGGGGAAGTGGTCACTCGCTGTGTGAACACCAATATCGCATAGAGCAGCAGCAGCAGTAGCCTGGCAAAGCACCTCCAGGGCTGCCTGTACCTATGGAGCACTGATTGTCTCCAGAAGCAAAATGATCTGCATTAGTCCCTTCTGTCTCTGTAAGCTGGTTATGAACTCCACAGAATATGGAGACCATATGCTGTTTTTAGGCAGCATCTAAACAGTTTTAAGGTCCAGGGAACACTGCTGTATTTGTGGAAGTCACTGGGCTTCATTGTTTCACAGGTGAGTGTATATCGCAGACATACTAACTGCACAGGTAAACATGTGTACAATAAGCAGGCCAGCTTTATCGAGGGATTGTTTTGGCACATCACCAGAATCATTCCACCTGATGTCTGTTTCATACACACAAAAAGAGGCGATGCTGAGCTGAGCTACATGTGAACACATGCCCCTCATTTCTGGGTTAACACCTGTTGTGCAGCAAATAAACACTTGAACATATTGTTTCCATTATGGCTTCAGGATCATCTTCTTTAGAGGTCTACTGCTCGACTGCTGGAAGATGTCTTTATGTGATATGACTATTACTATAAGGGTAATACTTTCACTGAAATCTGAGGTAGCCCTGAAGCGCTGACAGCCGTTAAACAGTTAGCTGTGCTGCTGCTGCATGCTACCACCTTGAGTCTGTACCCTAAAGCTTCAGAACACAGTTGTGCAGCAGTGATAGAGTCAAAAGTTTGAGTCACAGATCATTTTCAGCCAGGAAGCAAAGCAGAAGACAAAAGGAGGAAAAACAACAAAGCTGGATGTATTACAGTATGAAGCAGCTTCTTGTCATGTGACAAACCAAGCAAACATGCAGAGGAGGAAAAAGGAGGAAGGTGGCTGGGGCGAGGAAAACAAAAGGTATAGCAGGAGATAGAGAAATCAGGATATCAGATGGAAAAGGGGTAGAAACAAATGAGACAAACAGAGAAGGGGTAATTAGTGGAGAGAGGAATATTAAAGGAAAGAGTAAAAAAGGGAGCAGATGCCGGCACAGTGGTCCCTGGCCGGTCCCAGGCCCTCAGGCATCACACTGCCATCCCCCCAGCATGTCATCTTGCTCTCAGCTTCACACGCACACACATACAACAAAAAACGCACCCTTAAGCCCCACCTACAGACAGTCCCTCCTTCCCATGCTTCCATCCCTGTTCTCACGCCCCACCTAAAGCCTATTTGGACCCTCCCTCTACAATAGACACCGTAGATATGAGTCCCAACCAACAGCACAGGAGGCATACCCAGAAAGCCGCGGACTACATTAATCCACCAACTGTAAGGGGCACATGAAGCCAAGCCTCACCGGTGCCAACATGGCAACACTACATTTCGCCTGGTCAACTCACTCATCTGTCATCATCACTTAATTGTAGAGTGATGACAGCAGATCGAGATCCATTCTAATGGTAGGAGCGGATCTGCATTCATAATCAATCATGCACCTCGTAAACCTCGCACACTTATGCACATCCAGTTACACACTCGCATACACAAACACACACACACACACACACACACACACACACATCTACTGGCTTAACCATCCCTCTGTGCTGAAAGCTCTGCTAACAAACAGATGGAGGTCTTGCTAGAAGTGTTTAGGCCAGTGAAATGACATAATGCAACGTCAATCAATCATGTCACCATTTTGATATACATCAATAAGGAGATAGATAGATACTGACAGTCATACATATGCAGACCATGTTATATTCTGTTTGTCCCACATGAATAACCCCCCCCCCATTCTTTCCTTACAGCAGGCCGCTACTGTTTTCCACTGTACTAAATGTATGGCGCTGTCTGACACCCACTGGCTGTGGGGCTGGGCGCTTTGTAGGCTGCGCAGCAATGGACTGCACATCATTTTACGCAGTAATCCCCTTGCTTCATAGGAACAACCCAGATATTCTCTACACATTTATTTTGGCCTGCTGTGCTCTCGTCCCACCCATCCAATTTCTGGGGAATACATGCACGCACACACTCACACACACACACACACGGGCAGCAGCAGCAGCAGCAAGGAGTATAATGTGACATCACTATCTCTCCATAGCCTTATAATAAGAGGTGACGGCTGGTTTTCAGGCTTTCTGCGCACATCCACCGAGTGTTATCGTATGCGGATGGACTCATTCAGGGCTGTTTGCCTGCAATCAGCTCTTTCCCTGCGCAGACACTCAAGGTTAGCCCATTTTGAAAGAGGCTGTTCTGTTAAAACATCTATCCAGTATCACCTCCAGAGTCCTTTCACCTAATGTGTTCCAGAACACAATCTACGGCCTACATCTACACAGTGAATAAACCCCAATGAATGCCAAAAGAGGAGATTTTTTTTAGAGATGCACGATATATCTTCTACATGCACACAAATAGAGGCTATAGGCTGTAATTGCACTTACATGGTCTCCAGTACTCCTGTCGTTTCCAGACGGTAATGCAGACCGAGAAGACATGTTCTCTTTCTCCTTTTTCCCTGAGTAAGAATCACGGTGTGTTTGCGCGGATGCTATTTACAGGCTCCACAGACAGAATAACATCTGCATATGCGACCCACCGTCCCAAATCAGTCTGCCTCTTCTCCAACCGGCCGAGCCGCGGTCGAGAGCAGACCTCTGCCTATCATGGCAGCAATGGATATTTGGAGGGGGGTTGTCCTCAAACAAGCTGCATTTTCCACCATGCACTCTGCAAAAACACGGCCGATCAACGATGCAGCAAATGCAATGCAATGCAAAGCCCGAGCATCGAATAAGTGCTAAAATGCGGTGATGTTTGGCCGGAGCCCAGCGTCTCTGTGGCGACTCTCCACCCCCTGCCTCATATCGCCATACAAAACAAATACGGCTCTTTCTGGATGTGTGTCATCTTCGTTTGTCATAATAGGCTACTGACCGATATAATCTTTCACTTTAACCCCGCGACGACAATGCAACCCGCTCCCCTTTGCAGCCGCTTGCAGGAAAACACAGCCTTCGGTGAACCGGGGAAAAAGGCCGAAATGTTCAGAAATCGGTATTCTCGGTCGATAAGATGCGCACCACATCAAGTCAGGAAGAATAAACAGAGACCGGAGTTCCGGTCGTAGCTTTTGCAACAACCTTTATGAATCAACAGCAGTTCATTGTAACATACAATCAGTTTATTATGGAGGACTGATCCTGACAGATTAAGAAATAAATACATAAATAAATAAATGCTCAATAAATAAGTAAGCATCCTATTAAAGGTACAAAAAATAAAGTTAATAAATAAATGTAGGCAGTAATTATGAGAATGAGACATAAATGTATATATCTCTTTTAATTAGCTTCTTTATTTATTCTCCTTTGTATTAATTAACTGATTTATTTAATGTCCTTGTAATCTTCAACTTTAATGACTTATTTTTTAAATGTATTTATTTATGCTTGCGTTTCAATATTTTTCTCTGTTTTATTCTTCCTTTGCATTTTCTACCCTATTTACTTCCCCAATGGTATTTATTTCTGTCTTCTTCTTGCCTATTGGTGGATGCATATCCTGCCTTATTATGCAAATCAGCAGTGGCTGTGTCTCATTGGTGTCTTCTTCTTGCCTATTGGTGGACCAGTCAGACCACAGAGGTTGATTTTATGCACACATCAACAAGCTTGCTCCTCACACATTCAGATGGCTTCCTTCAGTGAGCTAAAGTGTTTAGCAACTCTATTTGAAGACAATACGAACAGCCACTTTAAGCCAAAAATGCTTGATTTAAAATCTTTATGTAGTCAGAGTTACCCTGAACTCAAATGTGATAGACTAGTCATCATCAGGAATTATTTAATGTTTTCCCAGAAAACCAAAATGAAAGAATAAACAAATTTTCCTAACCTTTTGTGTGTATTTTTCACTTTTAATGGACACATGTAACATGTTTTATACTTCCTGTGAACATAATCCAATTACTCCTATTTTCATACTGTATATACGTTGTGTTAACACCTTATTTTGAAAACCGGATGTTGTGTCATGTATCTTTGTGCTAATTTCATAAAGACCGATGTAATTTGATAAAGTATGTTGTTTGTGGTGTTGTATCACCTATTGAGATTTGATGGTCTCGCTTCAGATGAGACTGTCAGACTGCAACACTTGTCTTTGTAAAGAGAGAAACTGACAGAATATAGTCTCTAACCCTGCCCGTTAGCTTGCTCTGCTCCATTAAAACCGGTACTTGAAGTGGAAAGAAATAGGTGCCTTTCTGTCAGTATTTTAAATGTCCTGCCCCATCCAGGCTGTGATTGGTCGGTTCACGATAAGTCACATTGACGAGCTACATGGCTGCTTGAAAGGCACCCGAGCTTCTCTTCTCCCTCGTCTCTCTGCAGAGTTTAGCAGGCAGGCAAGAATGGGAGCAGGTGAGCGTCATGTAGCACCCAGAGAACATGATATGGAGAGGGCAGAGGAGAGAACCTTCAGCTTGGGAGAAGTCCCAGTACGCCAAAGATTAAAATGTTGAGGTGCCAGTACTGCGTACCAGTGCGTTCCAGCCCACTTCAAGCACTGGTTCAAACTGAATTTACCACAGGGTCGGATACAAGTGCACTCCAGATTTAGCTGCTACTAGCTGACTGTGTGTTTCTCACAAACGACAGCTCCCTTTACCGCAGTTCTGTGTCCGTGCACGCCGCAAACTGAAACACTGTCTGTCAGAGCACCCACACGAAAAGGCAAGAAGACATGGCTGGTCGTATTGTCTTCAAACAGAGTTGCTAAACACCTCAGTTCACTGAAGGAAGCCATCTGACTGTGTGAGGAGCAAGCTTGTTGATGTATGCATGTAGAGTCCTCTGCCTTTTGACTGGTCCACCAATTCATAGTTTTCAGTCACGTGACATGCGCGGTGACCTGGAGGGCAAAACAACAGACCTAAATTACGACTCCCACATAGAGACGCCGCAAAAGCAGTCAAATTTTATTTGTATCACCTTTCAACTTAAGAAAAAGAAAGATATACACACAAACTGCAAGTGTTGGGCATATCCGATCCATATAACGTTACAGCATCCGCTTTCTACCGTCAAAAACCGCCAGGTCCCTGCCGCTGCTCAACTGCGGTAATGTTTACTTTTACCTTCTGGGGAATCCCTCACCTAAAGCTTGATTTATACTCCTGCGTAGGGTCTGCGTGCGTAGCTACGCCGTAGGCTACTCACGTAGCCATGCATTTATACTTGTGCGTCAGTGTCCCCGTCATTCTGCAATTAAGCCCCCAAATGCTAGTCGGCAGTAGCACTACAGCGTCCACTGTGTTGACTTTTGCCGAGCTGCCTAACTTCTGGTTTAGCTATCCGGGGGTAAAATTGTAAACGTGTGGCTGGCGTAGCCTTTTCAAATGTTACCGACCGAGTGGATCACATTCTGATAGTGAAACGAGTCATTTCACTCAGGTTGTGACGGTCAAATATATTGATCCACCCTGTTACAACCGCTGTTTTGGCCGCTAGTAAAAGTTACTTCAAAGCACGGGCACTTCCTGTCGGCTCGGAGGCATTGCGAGGCTACCCAGCCGACCAATCACAGAGCTTACGGTCCGCCTCGACTCAACGTGTAGTTTCATTTTTGAGGAGTTGCACATCAGGCTACGCCGTAGGTGACGGCATAGTGTAGAGGGCTACACAGAGGCTACTCTGTCGATTCAACACAGAAGTATAAATTTTACTTAACACAACTCGGGCTTGTCTCCTCCTCGATTAGTAAATCCGAAAGCACAACAACCATCCAGCATTTTGGCAACGCAAAAAGTAACAAACTCAAAGTAACAGTGTATTAATTGGTTGGAAGGCAGCGGAAAATAACGTCTTTTTTTCCCACCAAGGGAGCGTTTTCCATGGAATGTGACGTCTCATGAAAACTATGAATAGGGGAGAAGTTCACCCATTGAGACACAGCCCCTCCTCATTTGCATAATGAGGCAGAAATGCATAGAGAAATGTAAAAAGGAGAGGCAGAAATAAATAGGGTAGAAATGCAAAGGAAGAATAAAACAGACAAAAATAATAAAGCACACACATAAATAAATACATTTAAAAAAGAAGTAATTAATAAAAAAGTTGAAGATGATAATGGACAATAAATAAATAAGGTAATTATTATAAAGGTGAATAAATAAAGAAGCTCATTAAAAGATATATATACATTTATGTCTCATTGTATAATTTAATTACTGCCTATATTTATTTACTGTATTTACTTTATTTTTTGTGCATTTAATCGGTTGTTTATTTATTTATTGAGCATTTATTTATGTATGTATTTATTTTTTAATCTGTCAGGATCAGTCCTCCATAGGTTTATGAGGTACACATCTAATGCAGTCTAATACAACAGTCCTTCAGTTAAACCTTCCTTCATGAAGGTTCTAATGTTCAGTTTGTGTTGAAACAATTTTAGAGAGGTGCTGATTCAAATCATTATGGAGACGGCAGTTTGTGGTGCTGTTGAATTATTCCAGTGTTTCTATTATTTTGTCCGCCCAGCTTTTTTAACAACATAAGCCAACAGTTAAAAAAATAAATGAAGCCCAAAGCAAAAGTTGGACCATCAAGACAAATGAGTGTATAAAAGTGACATAACGATAATACACTGCTGATTCAGTGTCTAAGCCCTTGAAGCGTGACCATAAGGCTCTTCACCATTTATTTTTGCATGTAAACAAGCAAGGAAAGAAATATGTTCCACTGCATTGACATCAAGATCAATTAGATAAACTATAATACAGGATACAAGCAATGTGTGCATGTATTCTACATTAGATTTTTTCATCCTATAATTACACATTTGTGTATTTATTCATTCACCTCAATATATATACACTAAAATATGAGCTATACTTTTCTTTGTTGTGGTATTGTATTTGCCCACAGTTAGATTTCAACTAGCTTTATTTATGTATTTTTTGTTTTCTTGTAACTATGACCATAAACCTCCTTAAGGGGTCATGTGATTTTTATAACCTGCGTGTTAACATGCCTTTTATCATGCATGCTGGGAGAGGCATCACTACCCGTAACCCTGAGAAGAAATCAGCAGCTACAGAAGATGGATAAAGGCATCGACACCACTGTTCTCAAAAGCGACAAACGTTCCACTTTTATTTTGGAAATCAAATAGGTTCTCTTCCTGTTTGATCTGGCTAACCATGTTTCGATTGACACAGCTGAGATGCGCCACATCAGAGAGGCTTAGAGGTCCAGTACAACACAACATAGCGTAGATTTGTGCGTAAATTAGCATAAAGTCTCCAAAAATGGCGGAAGTAAGGAGCCTCACCATCTAATCTCTCATTCATTTGAGTCTTCTGCTGTTGTTTGATTTGATTTTCATGATGGGTTGTGTGGCACTGGCCTGCACAAGGAAAGGAGCAATTTCTATGCAAATGCCCTTCTTTCAGATAAAGCAAATAATTTAAAAAGACATAGTATCACTTGAAACCCCTAAAACCCTGTGTTTGTAATGTTTTTTTTGTAATTATGACAACTTGACTGAAAGACTGGAATAGAAGGTTTGGAAATTATTAGGTGTGTAAGAAATTATTAGAATTGATTAAGTTCACAGCAAATATTGTTCATTCAGCATTGCTTCTCATCCACTGTTCTTCAGCCCCTAAAATGATAACATTTCCATGGATACTTTTGTCTTCACTGTCCATGACGTGCTGCCTGGTGTACTCTCTAGACTAATGGCCCTTATTGACTTCCAGAGGTCATCTCTAGGGTTGGCATAGAGATAGGAGGAGCACGCTGCTATTAAGTGGTTGTAAGTGGTTGGTCCCCATTGGCTTTGTGATGACATATCATAGTATATGTATTCTGCAGATATGGACAACTGTGCAGAGGCATTGAGGTTGAAGCCCTGTCAATTCGTCGGGCCTTACGAAGCCAATGCAGAAGTGACTTCAACCTGTATTCTTTCTAATGGCCTGCAGTGGGCGACTCCACTGGTTGCAATGGACTGCACTGGACAAAATGACCCTACTTCTCACTTGATGTATTACCTCAGTAAACACTTTCCTAATAAGTTTATGGTCTCAATCACTAGTTTAAAGTCTTCTTTAGTACAACATGAGGTTTATTTAGTAAATTATGATCCCATTTAGAGGCAAATAGACAATAAAGAAGGCTATGCTTTAGGGCTATCTTGTGATTTACAAGTTGCTACCATGGCAACCTGTCACTCAGGATAGAGGCAACTAGTTCATTCACCAGCGTCATTGAAAAAGCAGTCAGGTGCACTGTTTTGCTTGCAGTAATGATTCCTTTTGTTCATATTGGAAATCAAGAGATCCCTTCCTAAAGTGATTTCAAGTAATGGGGGACAAACTTTGCAGTCCTCATTCTGAGCAAAAATATATTCAAAAGTTTATCTTAAGCTATAAGAATTAACAGCAAGCAAAAAAGTGGTCACCTGACTATTGTTTTAAAGTTGCAATGTGTAAGATCTGGACAGAATTTTAGTTTAAAACATTCAAAATATGAACTAACATGATGAAGTTAGCAGACTAACCAGCTAACCCTGGCCTGTCCTGTCTTTTAATACCATCTGTGCCTTAAGAGGTGATAGTGAGTCACTGTAGCGTCCAGTCTGCCCTCAACAGAGAGGATGAAGAAGTAGAGCTGCCCCGAGGGCTGCTGCAGGAGCTGGTCTCCCTCTCCCTCGCGCTCCTTAATGTCTTGTTCCTCTGCTACCTCTACATTTTTTTTCTCCTACCACTACTTGATTGTCTGATTCAAAGTGGGTGTGAAACTGTTATTATTATTGTACAAACGGGAGATGGAGGCAATGCTGAGCGCTGCTCTCTTCCTTTTGCCACTCATGTTTACCAGTTGGGCTGTTCACAGAGTGAGCTCATGTAGGTAGGCTACAGGCACGAGTGGATGTGGCAAGATAGCACACTGATTAGCAATATAAAACTATAAACAATACAAATGTTATATATTATATAAATGTACTGATTTTGATAAATGATGAAATATGCGTCCTATGTTTTTTAAATGATGTCATTATTACACATATGTGTCAGATGTGTCTAAACAAAGTGACAGAGAGGAGCAGACACACACAGGTAGGAGAGAAGTCCCTCCTGCAGATCATCACACAAGGTGATGGTCCTTTAACTTGACTGTTGCAGAAGAAGCAACGTCCACTAATTCAGGAACACATACGTATAAAGATTCATTGTTTTGCAAAGATCAGCAACATTCATATGGTTACAAAAGAGAAGAGGAGCAGAATCGCTCGTTGACCTGCACAGAGAAATGCCCTGCTGTTGTTAATCACATCCAGCCTAGAGAGAGAGAGAGTCAGGCTTGGCTGAGGGGGACGCAGAGGGTGGGAGGAGCTGGAATGCTGCCCCCTTTTTGTTTGGAGCATGCGGCCAGGTATTACACATTGTACCTTTAAGACAGACCTGAAAATTGTGAACCTGTCTTTCAAGGTGCTGCAGTATAAGACAGTCATTCACCCAGTTCAGTTTGGTTCATGTGTTGAGCATGAAGGACATTGCATTATAACATCCTCCAATTCCCTGTTTGTTTCTATGATAGGGATCCTGGGTTTTTATCATTTAAAGAACATCCATGCGGTTCGGGATTACCAAAAGTCTATTTTGGTAGAAAATCCAGAAAATTCTGGGGTCTTCTAATGTCTTTATCAGAGGCTCTTCTCTATGGAAGCCACATTCATCATCTGCATCAAGAGTTCAGTTTCCCGCTTTACCTGGACCTGTGAGACAGAAAGGAATTTCCTGGATGACAGCACCCCTGCTTCCTCCAACCCTAGTACTTTGCTACCCATCACTGGAGAAGTGTATGTCTGAAAATTCTCTCTTTCTGTCTGCTGCCAAGTTACCCACTGGGCTCCATGTGACTGACAGGTCATCTGTTTTTAATGAACAGAGGCCTTCTAGTGAAGGTGAAACCCAGACTTTGGATGCTGCTTGGCCTACTTTTACACAGTTTAAGGAATCTCACTAGAACACCTACATATTCCCAAGAAACCCTGATGTCTCATTTGCACTGACCCACTAATGGCTATACTGTGATCTTCATGTAAATAGACTAGTTCTACCAGGAAGATCCCTTCATCCCTCTCTCCTGACTTTCTTTTACTCAGGAGGCAGCAGAGCCAGTGTTCCAGCATGTTTTTTGGTTTCAGAGTGTAGCGCAGGTCCAAACGGTGCTTTCTGTCGTCTAATCACAGGTCCAACACCTTGCTTGAGCAGAGTATTGTACCAGTACCAGATGGTTTCATGTCTGATTGGCTTCTAGCCACCTCTCTTTCCTGGGGAAAGCGAGACAAGAAGCAGAAGTGGAGGTATCTTCTGCTGTGATCTTTCATCTAACAGGTCTATTGGAACACCACAGGTGCCCATAGAACGAGATTCCCAAAACGTCTTAGCTGTCAAAGATACATGGTGTGGGTACAAAAAAAATAGTTTGTTCATTTAGCAATGTTTCTACCAAGCAAAAAACTATGTTCATAAATTCAATAATAAGTAAAATCTGTGGATTAGTACCTGCAGACTAGTTATTTGGACATCTGGACATTTGCCGGAGAGCCTGTAACTATTTTCTGTTACTACTTCAGTATCAATTGTGACCTGCAAAATTAATGTCTGTACCAAATTTCATCCAATACATTCAGTAGTCTTCGAGATATTTACTCAAAACCACATAAGTCAAACTCATGCTGGCGCTAGAAGAAAAGAAAGAAATTTTAGTCTGGACCAAACTGGTGGATCCACTGGCTGACAGACCGACATTGCCATCCCTAGAACTACACCGCTCTCTTAAAGCTGGAGTGCAGGACTTTTGGATACACGAAGGTTCGTTACCTTCAGGCCCTGGCCACCGGAGTTTTTAAATCTTTTGTCTGTGGTGTTATTCCCACACTGGCACACTTGTAGTGATGTGTTTAATGCAAACCAGCATTGACTGCTTTGCTAGAGCTAATATGCTTGGGTAACGTTGTATTGGATGCAGTCACACCAATAAAGCCGGTTAAATTGAAATTGAACGGAGATGACACAGCTCTGTCTCAACTGGGAGTATGGTAGAGGCTATAGCAGAAAAACCTATGAAGTTTCCAATGCTCCAGATCAAAAAGAATCTTGGGGTTACTTAACGTAATCCCTGGTTCTTTTATAACAGAGCGAGGTGTTTCTCTATGGGGAATCGCCTTGGAGTCACCAACTACGGAAGCTCCAATGACACAACCTTTGTCACTGACAGACATGTAGAGCTGTGCTGGGGGCACACCTCATAATACCACAGTCAGCAAACCCCTCCCCAATCATTCTCCACCGATTTCTTTCCGTGCCTATGCAAAGAGAGAAGTAGTGATTGATGAAAAACCTCACTCTGTTATCAAAGAACCGGGGATTACGTTAAGTTCTTTTTCTAACGCTATTCGGTGTTTCACTATGGGAGATTTAGCCCACTCCCTCTTGTGGGATGAGCCCTCAAACCCTGGGGGGCTGCAAATTCTTGCAAGTGCAGGCCAGAGATATAGTGTCCAAAATCCAGTGGGACAGCCGCTGGCGGAACAATGGCTTACCATTGATCCTCTTCCCTATATCCAGCTGTCCTGCTCACATACACCTGCATAGTCTGCACTGGGCAAAATGCGTTAAGCCTCTCCTCCTCCACTGAGGAGAATGAAGGAGGATGGAAAACCACAAGTTCCACTGTGAACATCAGATAAGGGTTCCAGCCTCTTGAGCCTTTGGTAGGGATAGCGGCTGAGAACATGGTAACTGGAAAAGAATACGACAGTGTACTAAGTAGCTGTTCTAGTTGCGCTTATCTGTCAGTTAAGCGAGCACACGGGGTTTAGCCTGAGCTAACTAAATACTGTAAGAGACTGCTCGTTGTGACATGTTAGCTGTGCTCTGTGTACAGTGCCCAGTTAGCAATGAATGCTAACTGAAACCAATAAGACTTTCCATAACATGTTAGCCGAAGAGTAAGATGCGACACAGTTGCCAGAATAGCCCACGAAGCTATTACATTTATTCTACCTTAAAATGGTTTATTGTTTTGGACCTGTGGAAATAAATTTTTGTAACTATTTCTCGACACCAGCCTGGGGCAAGCTCACCTGTAGGCATTCATCATGAGAACGTGTCAGTGTTGTGCGTGTAATGACTCTCACTGCCAGAAGGGGGATACAAAAGATCAGCACTGCACATATAACTAGAAATCAAGGTTCTTCATTACAATGATCCAAATATCCTGTAAATCCAATATTTTCATGAAGTATTCTGCTCATTGCTTTGCAACATTTCCCAAAATGAGCTGACACAACCAGGGATATTAAAAGAACCTCTGTATAAAGGGTATAGATCATTCTCTGATTACGTCGTCATACCTTCCAACTCAGCTCCGTATCAAATTCTAACTCAAGCAGATGACACAAGCTGAACAGCATACCAATGGGTACACTATATTCAGCTCAAATATGATAGAAAATAAAAGAAAATACAGTGTCAAAGGTGATAGAAGCTATCAAATTATCCATCTCAAGGGCAATAACATTTCATCATTTGGTAATGAAGGATTATTATTTTTTAACCTGCATGATTTGATAACACTGGCAATCAAACACTTCAAACTCAGCATGTCAGAGGGCTTTGTGACCTTCTTGTTTGCCTGTTTGGTACCATTTGCATCTAATGTGTGGCCTATGTGAGGCATTGAAATTCTGAGAGAAGAACTAGACTGTAATGTGCTGCAAAATCTTGTAAGGAAAGAAATAGAAGAAATCTAGTCTACTGTCTATGGAAGCCAGGTCTTGTGAAATTGAACAGGGGACCCACGCATGAGTACCAATTTTTTCTAATTTAATTTTTTTTAAATTAAATAAGGAGAGCTAATAAGACTGTAAGGCAGAGCAGAACCAGAAAATATGCATAAAGATCTCACATTCAATGGGTCAGTTTCAGAATAAATGCGAGTTACTTCGCCCTGTGAACACAATGGAGAGCGCTGAGTGTGCTGTGCTTAGCACAGATTTAGGATGAATGGACTCAATGAAGTACAGCCTCCCAGGTTTCATCGGGTTCATCAGTTTTTAAAGGTGGAGTGAGGGGCATTTAGAGGGCAAAGATTCTGGAGTAAAGCAACAATATTATATCCTTAAAGTTCGTGGGAGTACAGTGGTTTCAGGAGGGAGTATAGAAAATGAGTAAACTTCTTATGGAAGAAGTCACAAGCCTGCAGAAAATAAGTCCCCCATGCTTCAACTCATTTTGTCGAAGACACCCCTGGCTTGGGACGTGAATGCACACTATGTTATAAATCAGAATATTTTTGTGCATAAGCACTTTCTGTGTTTAATTTATGCACAACCTTTTGACGTGAATCCTCTGCAGTTTTATCTCTCTACTGAGTGCAGTCTCCTAGTTTGTTCAGTTTTCAGCTCTCCATCTCTGTGTAAGTACACTGAGAGCACTGAAAGAATAAACAGTCAAATTCCTTGTATGTGTACACATTGGCCAACAAAACCAACTGTGGTAAAGTATAGTTTAAAGTCTTGAGAGCCATTTAAAGCTTAAATACTCTGCTGCTGAAAGTATGCAGTAATTGAAGTAATTTTCACTTTTTCTTTGTTGGTCTGAGCAGTTTGTTCTTGCGATGCCACACAAAACCCACCAGAGGGTAGCAAAGTTTTACCGTTGTCGCTAATCTAAATAAATAAATTAATAAATAATAAAGTCTGGATTGTTTAATTTGTTAAAAAATATAACTTAAAAATATCACATACAATATTAAATTATATTCAAGAAATTCCCCCGAGCACAGCAACAACAATCAGGTGCTGGTAGATAGCAGGATAAGTCTACCTTAAAGGTAGTAAAGTCAGACCAGTGTGTGGTAGTTTGTTTTTTAAAATTAATTATATATACTTTACATCCATTAAATCTACTTTGTAGGTTTATAGGGTAAACTATTTAAAATGATAGATATCTAAAAATGTTATTATATAAATTATTCTCTTGTAACCTCTTTCTAGCCAGATGAAAATGACCTTCAAATAAGCGTAGTGTCTTGGAATCCCACTTTCCCACTAAATTGAAATTATTGTTTAAAAAGTTGCACCAAATGGCAGAAGTAGCATTAATCTATGTCTCCTGGCACATCCCAGTTTATTTTGGAAAGCTCAAATTCCGCCCACTAATATAGTCTACAGTTATAATTAATAGTATAATATACAGACCTCATTTAAGTGTTTCCAGGATTTCTGTTGTATTGTCAAGAAATGCTCCATCCCCATGTTTCAATTACATTTGTGTTCTAACATGTTTTACACAACTGTCTACTTGAGAATCTCATTATTATCGGAATCCAAGAAGTGGCTGAGGATCTGGGCTTGGATTTATCAAACTTCTTAGAATTATAAAGAAGTCTGCTCTACAAAGTCAATTTAGAAGTAAAAACCATCTTTAATGAAAGCAAAAAATAAAGCACATTCATACTCCTACTTACAACATAGTAGA
This sequence comes from Micropterus dolomieu, assembly GCF_021292245.1. Taxonomy (NCBI): domain Eukaryota; kingdom Metazoa; phylum Chordata; class Actinopteri; order Centrarchiformes; family Centrarchidae; genus Micropterus; species Micropterus dolomieu. The sequence goes on from NC_060172.1 coordinate 32,161,241, forward strand.
GTAAACTTTGAGAGCCACTCTCACATTAAAGTTTAGATCAGGAACAGCCAATCAGACATAAGGATTTAGCTTCATTTATATGCCATTATTCAGTATTTTAAAGATATTTAGATTTTCTCTTATTCTGAAAAAGCATATGATTTTGAAATGAACAACTGTTTAATATATGTATAATATATTAATTAATATTAATATTTATATTATATTAGTGTTAGAAATGTCATGACAATGAAGATGAATAGAAAGAAATTACAAGCAAAAGCTTTTTTCTTATTGTTTGCACCCCTGAGGAATAAAAGAAAAGTAACTGGAAAGTTACTAAGCACATTTACACACTTTTACCATTTTGATGTACTTTATTCGAGTATTTCCATTTTGTGTGTTTATACTTCTACTCCACTACACTCAGCTAAAAATGTTGTACTTTTCACTACACTAGTTACTTAGCAGACATATAATCAGTTTGTAACACGGGTTCCCCCTTTTCTGCACCATACCTAGACAACCCAACACTATGTAAAGTAGCTAAACTAGCTGCAACTCCACCACCTGCAACATTAAAATGCCACTTAAACAGTAATGCAGTAATAATAACGCAACAATATGATATACAGTATATAATCTAACTTACTGAACGCAGACATTAAGCTCGACGCCTACTGTTTGATTAATTTGTTGATGATATTTCTGTACTTTCACTTAAAACATAGTATTTCTACATTGTGGTGTTATAATTTTTTATTTATATAAGTAAAGGAGCTCAAATCTCTCCCACAATAGTCTCTGGTGTCATGATTGGCACCTGTAGCATAGCTTTCAGTCTAATACATAAAATTCAAAAGTGTGTCAATGATTTATTTAATCATTTAATTAATCTTCATCTGTTTTTAATGTCTTTTTACTGTTGTTGTTTATCGTGTCTTAAACTGTTACTGTTAATGATGCTGGAGATAATCGGTGTTGCTGGAATTCAACACAATAGACAGGTTATACTGTGGGTCAGCATAACCTCCTGGTAATGTGGAAACAACACGGCCTTCAAATCCAGTAGAGTGAATCTCCCTGTAGGTTCTGGTGCACAGGTCACACTTGTGTTTACCCTTTCTTTCACCTCAATTACAGATCAGATAAGCTGTCTTTTGGGGTCTCATGTTGTGAGCTTGCTCTAAACCCTACCTCAGATTTTGGTTTCCTGCAACACCTCTTCCTGATGGGGTACAGAACACAACCTGCTTACGTAAATAAGCCGGGGGAGAAGGCACGAGGAGCCAAAGGTGAGACCCTGTTGCCATATTTCACAAGAGGAACCATTGTTTAGCTCCAGACTTATTCCTTGCCACGCAAAGTAGTTTCCGTTCTTGCAAACGGCCTGAGCCAACACATTTGTTGTTAACGGTAGGAAGAGACAACTTACTGAGGTGATCATGACAAAACAACGAGGGGGAGGCTTCTTCACGAACACCGGGGCTGCGTTTAGTTGGACAAATATTGCATCACCTTTGTTCACTGGCACTGATTGTAGTGCAGAACTACACAACAAGACAGACTTTATAATCCAAGCATTCAATTTTTATACATTTATTAACATATCAAAGGTGAAAAGGCCACTTTTTCTGTCAGCTGCTATGCCCATTTTTGTCCCTGATAGTTAAGGTGATGCCTCTAGGACAGGCCATGGATTTCCCTCACAAATGCATAGCCTGTAAGGATGTCCGTTTGTCCACCCTGTTTTCCATGAAAAGATCTGACAGCACAGTCACTCACTGTCATCCCCACTCTCTCCTCTTTCTTTTCCCTGTCTTTTTTTGTTTGAGCTGCAGAGAATGCCGCCCTCCGTCACCAACAACAAGAAGAGGCAAAGTTACTCAAGGATTCGTCGCCTGAGACCTGCGAATGCCTGCACAACATTTTAGGACAGTCTATCCAATAGTTACCAAGACATTTCACTAAAAGCCAGAAAGGTTGCAATGTTGCTAAATTATAAGGACAGTCAATATAAAGGCTTTAGGTCAGAGGTTTACCAAAGTCAGCAGACGTCTGGGGAACATGATTGTTCATGTTGTTATGGCAGTCCATCCAACAAAACCACTGGCTGACTGACAGACTGACGACTGACAGACCAACCCTGCCCTCATAGAGTCGTGCCACTAGGATTGCTAAAAAAGTAAATGAAAAAGATGGTTTTCAAAATTTTTATTCACTTGATTTTCTTCTTAGGCTCAGAGGTTTTCCATCTTCTTATTTACCACTGTATCATTGGTTAATTGGCATTGATGCTGAGCATCCTGCTGTCATGAGGCCAGGGGATGTGCTCACATAAATAAGCCTCCCCCTGTTTTTTTCTCACTATTATATAGACGTCAAAATAGTTTAAACAAAGGAAAACAAATAACTCCACAGGTTGGGATGTTTACAGTGTAAGTGGCACCAGGCCAGCGCAGACCTGAGCGAAAATATTTATATCCATGGATCCACCCAGGATGACTTTTAGCACAAATCACATGTTTGCGCTAAAACATTTAAAGAAATAAGATAAGAAATGCATGCACGTGATTTGCTAATAAAATTAAAGATTTTGTCAGTTTATTTTAGATTGTAGTCTTTGCTTTGAACAAAGGTGTACTTCCTCTGCTCCGTCTGTGGCCAAGGCCTGAGAATGATGATTTAATGTGACGGTTAATTACGAAACCAACAGGTTGGCGTCTCTGTTAGGTCAGATCTGGAGTTGTGTGGGCAGGCAGGACCATGCACCTCCGAATCGCTAAATAAAGATCCAAATGATGGATACACTTGGATAACATAAATCAGGATATCCCATCAGGAGTGACAAAGTGCTCCATTGTTTTTGTTCAAGTGGGCAGCCATCCTGACAGACAGTGTACGTATACTGGACATGGGAGAGGACAGGAGGTGCTCTCTATTGAATCTTGCCCTGATGGGTCATGTCAGAGTGGGTGGTTTATAAGTGGTTACGCAATGTGCTGGTTGACAGGGCCACACCTCAACCAAAGCCGCCTAGTGAAGTGAATAAGACATGTTAGGCATCTGGTGAAGCTGCCACATTTTTGACAGACAGTCAATTTGATGATGGGATTCAAAGACTGCCTTTAAATTCTTTAAATGTAGCAATTTTAATGCAAGGAAAATCTAAAAACACAGCAATTGCCAGTGTTCCCCTGAATTATGGTTAGGGCTGTCAAGGGCCACTAAAATTGATTAAGAAATTTGAATCTAAATGAGGATATGTTCGGAATAGGTCAGCAGGTGCTCAACGCATCTGGCAATTTTCAACCTTTACTGCAAGGATGCCGATACAAGTGTCTGGTACTCGTCGCCTTTGTTGGTTGGGTTGGTTAGGTTTAGGGAAGAGTAGTGAGATGTTAAGGGTACGTGCCAGTCAGAGGCACAGTAAGCCAGTCAGAGGCAGAGTATGTCAGGTCATGCCTTCGCCATAGATGAGAGCAGTCATAAGTCACTTTCCTGCCACCAGGCCGACCATGGCCCCTTTTGGAGTAAATCAAGTGCTGTAAAAGTGCGAGCACCAAATTGAAAGAACTAGTTCTTTACATTCTCAAAGAGCGAAGGACAGTAAAAGAAGAAATCTGCGACTTTAGGCAGTCACCAGAAATGATGAAAATGGTAAATTGTGTCTATAGTGTTCTTCTGTGGCAAACACTTTTGGCAACATTACGGGTTAGTTAATGATGAATGATGTTTCTGAGTAAATTATGTGTGCTGACTGTACTATACTGATGGTATAAGTAGAGTTTTCACTGTGAAAAAAATATGGCCCTACACGTAGTACAAAGTCACATAATAAGCACAAAAAAGAGTGGTTCCACTTCGCCACAGCAATGTAATTTGTTTAAAGTAAATCACTTTGGACAGACAACCAAAACAGCAAAATAAAGTGTCTAAACAACAAAGTGACAAAAGGGGCAGAGGCATGACGCTGGGGCAAAGTAACCTGATGTGCTGCTCTAATCCATCCTAGGATAAAGATTTTTGCCAACTGCAGAGTAAACAATCTGCTTCCTGTTTACACTGGCACGCGCATGCTCAGTGTACATGAATGGTCATGGGATATGTTTTTGGGCGTATCAGTATGGACGGAGATTGTGTCTCAATTGGTGCTATGTGTGTGCGGAGATCATTTCCGTTGTAAATGGCCATTTTAAAATGAAAACGTAATAGCGTGCACGTAGCCTAACAACAAGCCCTATTGCTCAATGCCGCTCTCAGCCACAACACTCAGTCTGTTAATTGAGTAGTTTTAGACATATAGGGCACGGCATGAGAAGCAAACAAACAGAAAAGAGCAGAACCATGAAAAGTGCATCTCAGTGTGAACAAAGACAGGGCACGGCTTGCTTCCGAAAACAAACAGCGAATACAGCCAGATGGATTTTCCATTGCAGAGCTGTGTTAATGAGAGGAAGCAGGGGAGTGCTTCCCAGGGATTGCATTGTGATACTGAGGACCGTTCCACCTTCAACAGCTTGATCAAGGGAAACCTCCAAGAGTTTGGCCCTCATTCCTACCTGCCCTGCTTATTCAGAGATGGTAATCCCTGGCTGGGATACCTGGAAAACAGCAGCCCACCATCCGCCTTCAGTCTGCATATGAAAGGATGTCTGAAAATGCTCTTAGATATACATATGACTCAGAAGCCACACTGCCAAATTTAACATTCAGTTCATGCCAACTTCACTTAATGTTCTTCCTGTTCTGTTCCACAAATTCGTGGAACTTATTGAAAATAAAAACAAATGCACGGTGCAGTCCAAGGTCAGAGGTATCTGATATCTATTGTTGGTAACAAGTAAACAGCTTGAAGAAATATTTAAGGATATTTGAAACTTTTCGCAAAAGTGAATACACCCCTCACATTTTTGTAAATACTTGATTATATCTTTTCATGTGACAACACTGAAGAAATGACACTTTGCTACAATATAAAGTAGTGAGTGTACAGCTTGTATAACAGTGTAAATTTGCTGTCCCCTCAAAATAACATATCACACAGCCATTAATGTCTAAACCGCTGGCAACAAAAATGAGGGCACCCCTAAGTGAAAATGTCCAAATTGGGCCCAAAGTGTCAATATTTTGTGTGGCCGCCATTATTTTCCAGCACTGCCTTAACCCTCTTGGGCATGGAGTTCACCAGATCTTCACAGGTTGCCACTGGAGTCCTCTTCCACTCCTCCATGACGACATCACGGAGCTGGTGGATGTTAGAGACCTTTTGCTCCTCCACCTTCCATTTGAGGATTCCCCACAGATGCTCAACAGGGTCTGAAGACATGCTTGGCCAGTCCATCACCTTTACCCTCAGCTTCTTTAGCAAGGCAGTGGTCTTGGAGGTGTGTTTAATGAAGTAGTAGGATAGGGTGTGTGATACGGTGTGTAAAGTAATGAGATAACTTCTCTTATGAATCGGCACTATATAAATAAAACTGAACTGATTTGAATTTGATTCGACAGCACTTATGCTGTAAATTACTATTAACATCTGACAGGTAAATAATATGTACAGAAACCCTAACCCGTCAAACATAAAGGCAATAGAAAGTCTGTATATTGTATTTACATTCTGCTTATTGTTTGTTACTTCACTGTGATGTTTGAGCTTTATTGTGCAGAATGGCGGTGAGTTTGAGCTGTTTTCACATTTATTCAAAAGTCATGTATAATTCCATTATTCCATGCAGTACAATCTAATATACATGGTTAGCCAGTAATGTGTTGTCTGAGGTAGAATTTCTATTTATTCATTAAAGAAAAATGCTTTGAGTGAGGCTGTAGATTTCATAATGTGACTGGTGTTTAAGGGAGAGAGGGGTACAGTTTGTCAGAAGTGATGTCATTCAACTGCAATTTCTAGCTAGTAATGGCTTTAGATTAGATCTGCTGTCATTTAGAATGGGAGAAACCTGTTATAATTTAGAAAACACGATGGTGACTGAGGAAATTTGGGCTCAAAACAGATTTTTTCATCACTTTCCCAAATCTCACAAGGAGGAGCCCTAACATCATTCCACAGCAGTCACACTGACAAGTGTGCCTGCAGATGTGTCTGCAGACATTTTTTACAAGTTGGCATTGTCAGTGCAGGCATCGGCTGATGCTGAAGATCTTAATTAATCTACCCACCATAGGCTATTTTAAATATTTGTATATATGTTCTTTGTGCGTAGTGTGAAGGAGGCTAAAACTTTCATCTCATTGTGCAACCCTGTGTTGTAAAATGACAAATGAATCTTGAACGTTGATCAAAGGATGTGGTTGTGATCTGCTTTTGTCTGGGATTTATATTTAATAAAACTAAAAAAAGATCAGTTTAAAGGGGCAATATGTAGTTTTCAGTGGCCACTAGCAGTTAGACAATAAGTAACATTAATGGGTCTTCCTCTGTGTTGTTGTCGCCGTTTTGTTGCATTACTGTATATAAAGTGGGTCATGTTAGTTACAGCGACTGAGACGGTGGAGAAGCTGTGTACCTGAGTGTTGGTAAAACGCCAGTAAATCTAAATTGAATGTTACAAAGCTAACAGCGGTAGGTCCAAACTAATGTAAAATTAGCTGACTGCCCTGCCTACATCACTATAGTCTAGTATAACATCCTGTCTTGCAGGCTAAAATCAACACTTTGACATAATACTGGTGGTATACAGGATACTAACATGGGTCGCGTTAGTTAGTGAACTAATGTGGAAAGCAATACAACTTTGCACAGGATAACGTTAGCAACAGCTCGGCCTGCGAGCTAACGTGACTGCAGCCTTTCTGATGTTGACTGTTTGATGGTTGACTCGTCTGGTCTGATGGGCTCAGCACATAAAAATTTATTGTTGTTTTTTAATCCTTAAGTGGAGTTTATGTTGCCGTCTGTGTTGTGCTGGGAGCCACTTGTTTTGTTATCCGTGCTGTTGTCAATGTAGTAGGAGAGAGGCTCGGGAGAGCACACACGGCTACATCCCCATTCGGTACCTTCACATTAAAAGCAGAATAGTGGCTGTTCCAAGCAACTGAGAAAACAGGAGTGTGGCTACAGCCCATTGACAATAAGGCAGTGAAAATTTGATTTATTAATAAGTAATTTCATTGAAAAACTACATATGGAGTGATGTTTAAACTGTAGGTTTACCAGCTGTATGTGCAAAAAATTAACAAAATCTAATATATACATTTATTTGATGACCAAGGTCAGCTGAGGCCTGTCATTTTGGGGGACCTGTGAAAAAAACCAAACTTTACCACTCGCCACCACACAGGGTGACGATGTGAACACCTGACCAGACTTGGTAATTCCATGATTTCCAGAAATGTGTCAGTGTCTCCAACCACAACCTAACAACAGACCTTAGGAGTCATTTCACTGCAGCCAGCTGGTCATTCAAATTCAGATACAGACCCACTGACTCGCAGAGGTCAATTTGCAGAATGACCCCTGCTGATGCGGGCTGACTTTGTTTTGAGAAGCCCACGAGCAGCTCAGACATGAAAAAGCTCTGTGGCTACTGCACCTTCACTCTGAACAGGGGAGGGGAAGTTCCCTCCTAGTGCATAACGTAAACTTGGCTCCAATAAAAGCATCCGTTGGCACCTCAGCGGACAACAGGAAATCTTTGTTTATCAAAAAACATCCCGTTGTTGGCCTCGGGGTGTATGACCCCTCTTGTTGTATGGCGGCAGAACGTCATATAGTAGCCCTGGTGGAGCCCCATACTTTATGCTCTCAGGTTTGCTGAACAAAGCTGCTTTATCCTTAAGATAAACAACCAAGGCATAAAGTGTGTGTATATGTACTGGCAGCATTGCTTCTGCGTCAGACCCTCGGGCCCTCGTCTGTTTATTAAAGTGCCTTTTGGTATGTATTGTTTAACATTGCTGTAGACTTAATGTCTGACACTCCCATGCTCAGGGGCCACAACACCTAAAGTTAGAAGTATGACACATCTATAATAAGAGTTTACATGTGTGTCAGTAACAACTATTTCTTTATTTTTTTCACCTGACATACAGACAATAGTATTTATATCCACAATGACAGAGCCGCTGATTTAGTCTACCCAATCAATGGGTTTTTATTACGTATCCAGCAACAGATCCATTTCATTCACAGTGAGAGTTCAACACATTTACATTTCCATACATTAAATCCTCACGCACATGTGGACCACAAAATGGGTATATATGGTTGGGTAAATACATGTTAATCAGCAAAACATCCTAGATCATCTTGCTTGGCATCTGCTAGCAGTTGTTTCTGCAATGATGGCAGGGAAGAAAAACTAAAAAAAAGACTGAAGAAGTTTTTTTGAGGATATTTGATACAAGTTTACTTCTGTAGATCAATGTAAAAAATGCTTCAAATCGTGGTGAGCTATTACGATACACAGTCTGTTTCACGTTCCATTCAAAATGCACATCTGGAGATGGAGAAATGTCAGTAAGTCAGTGAGCATGTACAGTACGAGCAGTACCTGAGGTCAAGTTTCTCTAAGTGGCTGGTGGCAATATTTGGCACAATCAGTTTTTGGTCAAGGTGCATGTACATCTCATCAGTATCTTCACAGTATGTCTGTGACTGCTCTCCTAACACAAACACACACAGCTAGCCTTCTCTGTGAAGTTTATTTATGTCTTCCATATTGTGGCTCTCAGCAGGTTGAGGTGTTGCATTTCTGGCACTTGTCCAGCGGTTTCGCCTTGGGCGGTGCTCTGAGAACCAATTGGAGAGGGTTATGGCGAGGCGGAGGAGACCCAGGCTGATGCAGTGCACCTCTGAAGTGATGGGGATGTCAGAAAAGAGGGCGTGGTCCCGGCACATGAGGGCATTGCTGCATTCAAAGTCTTTGACGATGTTGAGGATCTCCTGGCGCTCCGCCTGCCGCATCATCCCTCGTATGTTCAGCAGGGTGGAGACATGCTTCTTCCTGTGGGGAGGAAGGATACAGGGAGGAAAGGGAGCAGACGGGTGTTAATGGAAATTGGATCTGTTTGGTGTTGTCAAAAGCTGTCATGACTTTGAGTAACAGTAACATCTCTCTGAGTCATAGCATCTGTTTCTGGGAAGGAACAGAATTTGGTGTCAAAAAGGCATATTTCACAAGGGTTTTATATTTGTTACAAAATTAATGGTTCATTAACGATCGCTAATGCTTTACAGACTGGCTATAAGTCAGTATTAACAACAACCTGTGTTTGTACATGTACATTTTACTTTTTTACATATATTTATCATTTCTTGTCTTTATTTCTTTTTTCTAATTCTTATTTTTCACACTAGTCCTATGACTTATGACATAACACATATTACTTGTGCATGTGACAAATAAATCTTTAAATCCTTGTTTAGCCAGGCTGTGAAACATTCATTTTGACTGGTGTTTATACTTTCTATTTGCCAATAATGCAAATGTTGGTAATACTCATGGATTTCTCGCTTTCTAATAAGCCTCCAAGTCTGCAGGGAGGCATATATATGTTTTTACAATAATCTATTAAATCTTCACTGTTATAAATAAGAGATGAAATGCTAGCTAAAAAGACAAAGCAAGTGTAATTGGGGAATTTTTTTACGAGCTGGGGACCCGAAAGTTTTTTGTTATTTATGTCTTATGACCTATCTACAAAGCATAAGTACATTTTTGTTGACTCAAAAAGTCAACAGTCTGCATTTAGATATATGTTCGAATATTGAGGAAAGATCTGTTTTGGAAGGGCTGACGTGTACGCTCATGTGTTGGCACAGTCAAATATGAATGAACTCTGCTGCAGTTAAATGAAGCACCCAGAAAACTCAAGGAAGGCTGCCAGTCTTTGATCTCCTAAAATACCAGCAGGGAATGCCATACAGTAAAACAAAAGGGGTGAGTCAAGCAGTGAGTTAGCATGTCTTCAGGTCTGAACTACAATGTTTTGCGCTCCTCTTCCACACCTCTCCCTCTTTGATTCCAAGTGTGGCACCAGTCTGTCTCCTGCAGAGCTGCAGGAACAGGAAGTACTCGGCAGCAGCTTCCTGTCTGCTCCGCCGAGGGTCATGCGTCACATGCAGTCATAGGTTGCCAACCATCACCTGAGTCTTAATCTGTCTACAAACAGCCCCGGTGGCTGGGACTCCCCCCCTGAGGCCTTTCAGCCTCATCCATTCTCAAAACAGACCCGCGCTCCTCTCCAAAAATAGCAAAGTTAATGTAGAAATGTTTCCGTGCTCCTTTTCCTTGTTTTGATCCATTGTGACCAAAAAAAATCAACAAAAAAACACATAGTCTTACATTTTCCTTGCTTTGGCTAAGTGCCAAAAACAACACTGTGAATGTGTGGCAGTAAGCATAAAAGAATATAGGACCTTCGGGGGTACAGTACAGAGAGTATCTGTTTTTATACATGCTTCCTGGTTGCAGCAGAAACGTTCCAGCAATGTTAATTTGTTAAACTCCTCACCGTATATCTGGAAACTCTTTCACCAGGACAGCAACCTCCATCTGGATGGAAGGAGTGTCCTCCAGCAGAATGATGTCAGCTAGGTGGCAGATGATGCTGTCCAACCAGGATGAACTTGATTCCTGAAGCAGAGAGAAGACAAAGAGCGTAGCAACAATTTAATTAGCGTGCAACAAGTATTCATTACCATAACACAACAGAACATTCATTACTAAATTGGTCTTTCTTTGATAGATTGTTCAATTAAATGTAAAGTTCATTGCACTTATTAGTTGTTATCAATGTTCATCCAAATGGCTTCTCTTTTGTGTGTTTTTAATATGAGGCATGACTAGCATTGAACAATCATCCATCAGAGGAAACACAGATTTATACCTCCAAAGGCCAGAGGTCAAACATCTAGGTGATTTACTTTGTGAATAACAAAACTCCACCTCTGTTTTGCTAGGTCCTGTTTTTCCTTCAAACACTCAGGAAAAGAAAGCAGAAATCTTTTGGCTTGGCATTCACTAACAATAACGACAATCCATTAAAATCTCAACCACCCCATCCCTGCCCCCCACCCCAAGTTCCCAGTTTCCACAGACACTTCATCCCGCTCCTCGGTGAAAAAGGCCATCAAGGGCATCCCAGAGCCACATCAAAGCCAGCCAGCTGACAGGAACAGGAAGTTCCTTCTGAACACAGCGGCTTCCTGTTGTCAGCCGAGGTGACGGACACTTGTTTGAACTCGCACACAGAAAGAGGGCAAATGCTACGCTGTCAGGCCTAGTTGTTTTACACCCTCTTCCCCTCTCTGGCAAGTGCTAACGTAAGCCCGGTTCATCCATCTCCATCTCACTGACAGCAGCCATTTTTCAGAGCTCACTTCTGTATCAACACTGTCTAACTGTGAGTTATTCCTGACCCAGGAAGTTTGAAGGTCAGGCTCCATTCAAAGCCACCACTCTGCATTGATGGTGTTTTTCAGGATCAGCATTTTGGAATTATTTATAATGCTCATGGTCTCCTGAAAAGCAATTATTAGTTCTGTTTTGGATGCTTTGGATTTTATTCTCCGTCTAGAGGTCCTAACTGTTCTTCGTCACACTAAAGAGTGTATGTCAATTGCAGGTTTAATAAGAAACATGTATATGTTTTGTGTGAAGTACAGACTTACCAGATCCTTAAAGAGTCCTTTGAGCTGTTTGGCCTCATCTTGCAGGCGGAAAGCCATCCTCTTCCTCATCTTGGAAGATGTGCAGATGACCCGTCCCCGCATAATGGCTCGAACATACTCCACAAGGACCCGCCGGTGCACCTCACCCACTAGCGTCTGTCAGTAATCAATAAAATGAATCACTAAATGGTCACATATAATAACCTCTAAGCACATGCTTAAAGATGTTAAACACCACTCTGATCAAATAAGTGTTACCTGATAAGGTGGAGAGTCCATCCTTCTGAACTTCTTGAAGTGTTGTTTAATGCTGGCTTCAATGGCCTCAAAGGCCTCTGTGTTGTTCAACCATTTTCTCTTTATCAGTTTGTCAAAGAAAGGCTGGAACAACAAATGACCGAGTTCTGATTAACAGAGTACACAAACAAAATACATTTACTCAAGTTCTGTACTTTCTGTACTTAAGTACATTGTTGAGATACTTCTACTGCCCTTGAGTATTTCATATTTTGTTACTTAATACTTCTACTCCACTACATTTCAGAGGTAAATTTTGTTTAAACAAATTACTGCACTACTAACTTTGCTGATTAATATTTTACATACTTGCAGTTGTTCTCAATTGCTTTTGAACTAAAATTTCAAAACCATAACTCCATTTTACAAAAGGCTCACCCATTTTCCTAAACTCCACACACACATCCCTTCATTTCTCATTGCCTAAACCATGTACTCATTTAAGAAAGCATTAACATTCAGTATTGTTCACTCAAGTCAGCACAGGTCGAGCTCAATTACACAACTACCCAGGTGGAAACACGAACAGTCAAAATTGATAACACACCAACCAGAAGCTTCAATAGATAGATTAAAGGTCCAGTCAGTTCATTGAGTTTTGGAACAATGGATCCAGAAAAATCTGAAGGAAGAGGTAGAGGACACCAGAGAGGAGGAGAAAGAGGAGCAGTATGGAGAGGAGGAAGAGGAACAGTAGGAGCTGGAGGAGGGAATGGGATAGGAGGAAGATGAGGAGGAGCAGGCGGATATTTAATGGATGTGATCTTGAGACATAGATAACTTTCGCATTTAAAAGGATTTTGAAATGGGTCAGCTTTCAGGTATACGTACAGTATTTTCCAACTTGTTTTAACAAATTAACTGCATCTACATAATGGTTGAGTAGTTTTTTCCCCCAGTGAGTTTTTTTACATTTTTGAACTGGGAAAAACAGGAAGAAATGTTTTTAGGTGATGAATTCCTCCAGCCTGACCACATACGGCCATAAAAAATGAACTGAATCATATATCCTGGCCTGGCATGAGTCTTCCCTTGAACCTGAAGGGAAGCGAGCTTTAAAGACTGAGATGAGACTTGTTCGTGACTTACTCACCCTGATGTGTTCAAACAGTCTGTCAGTCAGCACCCTCACTGACTGGTTGATGATCCTGTCCAGGGAGGAGTTGGCTCTCTGTGCTGATTCCTCACTGCCCTGTGGGTCACACTGCCTGCAGCGCTCCACCAAGGATCTACAGGATACACAGGAGATATGAAGATGAACCTTCAGGAAATGACAGCAGTCTTTTCAGAAAACATTTTTAAATGAAAATGTTGAGTTGAATAATGAATCCCTTGTCTACCTGAGAGGAGGGCAGCAGTTGACCAGAGCTATGGTCCTGGAAACATATCCGTCCCCTCTGTCTCCAAATTCAGCCTGAGTCTCATGAAACATCTCTGCCTTCCTCTGGAAACTGGACACAGAGGTTTTATGAGAACCTCCTGAATGCTAATACAATTTATACATGAACAATCCTGATCTGTCCTGTAGACCACTTAGGCTTGCTTGTTTGGTTAAAACCACTTACCTTTTTTTTTGCAAAAAGTTTCCTGTTTTGTTGTTCAAAGTTTCCCTGATTATATGCCTTTCTGACAGAATATACTCACTTGTAGAGAAAGCTAGCCAGTCCGATGAGACTACAGCGAGCCACTCGGGCCCCTAGAAATTGGTTCACAGATGTAGATCTGTCCAAGTCCACCTTCAGCCTCTGGAATTGTGAAAGACATGAGATATATGACAGCTGTATCTTAGGATAAAAACATACACACCAAAATCAGGGAAAATATCTGTGTCCAGGAATTGTTTTACAGTGAAAATGACGTAGTAATATACCTGGATGACTGAGCGAGCTAGGTGGGACTGATACTCCTCTATGTGCAGAGTCTGGGCCCATCGCCTCTCCTCTTCATCCAGAATCTGAATCAACTCTATTGTCACTTTCTCCTGAAAATCACAGCGTAAAATTAAAATGTGTCTACTAACCGGATTTTCTAAGGACCAGTCGTGCCAAAATAAGATTTCTTACCCTGACAATACTGAGGCAGTCTTGTTCCAGCCTGTCCACTGTGTCTTGGGACAGAATTGGTTCCAGTGGAGCATAGCTGATGGCTGTGGTCGTGCCAATCGTTCCTAGGACATCCCTGGTAGAATATTACAAATCATGACTAAAGAAGTTCGGTTTTCAGGTTTGTAACACAAGTTTGACGTATCATTATTGCATTGGAGCATCCAGGTTCCCTGTGTAAGATAACCTACCTGTTGTAGATGTTGTAGAACCAGTCCAGTAGTGAGTATACATCTGTGATCTGCAGTGGGCCGCTGGTAATGGTTCGAAGACGTTTGGCCACAGCACGATGGTAACTTTCCACATACACCTGGAAGGCAGCAAACTCCTCTGGGTAAATGGATACAGCATTTCTCCTTGCTGCATCCAGGTCATCTATCATCCGACTCCTCAGGCGCTCGAGGTATGAGGCAAGCTGTCCTGCCTGGGTGTCTACCTGATGTGGCAGGCTCCAGTCTGCAGCCTCCGCCACAGCCTGCCTCCACTTCATCTTCAGTCGCCTAGGACGATGGCTCGGCTGGATCAGGGGGCCCTCTCGCTCTGGCTTGGTTTCCTCTCTCAGGGCCCAGGCAACATCAGCATGCTCCTCCTGTTGGATTACCAGCACCACCAGCCCAAGGTTGGGACCAGCACTGGGCTGGCGGAGGGACTCCCGCACTACGTCCCACATCTCCCTCTGCAGGGCTTCATATAAGAGCTCCACGTCCTTAGCCTTCCGCCGACCTGAGTCAAGTGTTGCATTGGAGCTGAGGGAGTCGTCTAAGGATGAGGATGATGAGGGGATCATGCCGGGAGGAGTGTTGGGACAAAAGGTAGGAGTAAGGGTGGGACTAGTCGTAGTTGGCAGGAGAGACAGCAGCTCACACTCTCGTTCCAGCTCCTGAATGTGTGTATCAGCCAGGAGAAGGTCCCTGTGGTTGACCAACTGTAGAATCTCCAGTACTGTGGGGAGCAAGAAGAGAAAGTGTGGCCATGTTTATTTGTAACTGTCACAAAACAGAGGACATTGACAAATCAATAGGGAAAGGGTGTATCTGTTTTTTCTGGTTAATCAGTGCATAGTTGTGCATGTGCCTGACTGACAAACTGGGTCATTTGTTGCTCATTCTGCACACTCTTCTGCAAGGTTCCCTGTGGAGTCTATGAACAGTAGCTTGGTTAAACATCTATCTAGAGGGACCTGGGGTAGGAGGAAGTGCTGCCGTTTCCTGATTTCAGTCCGGTGGTGATTGAACCCAGTGACTCTGGGATCTGGGGTTCTCTCAGCCTCATCAGTGACTTGTCTAGGATTGGGAGGAAGTACTGCTGAAGCTTGAGCAGGAAGAGAAACGTTATCTAATATAATGTAAGGGAAACACCTCGCAAAACACAGATTCTTCTAGGTGACTTGATATGTAAACAGGTTTTTGATCAGGACCTGGACTTTTTACACCTGATCTTTCCTTTATTGTTACCTGAGAGGGGCTCTCTGGTTTTCACCACCGGCTCCTCCTCCACTGTTTCCTCCTCAGCCTCTTGGGACGCCTTGTCCGACATGGATTCCCTCTTCAGCTTGCCCAGACTGACCATCCTGAGGAAGGACGGTCGCCTGGAAGCCTCCGCTTCACTGTCTATGCTCAGGTTTCCACAGGGCAGGCTTTCTCTGCGCTCCTCCTTACGTCGACCTGTAAAGCTGCAAAGTATCCACATGAGCAAGGAAGAACGTGAATGATGGCCTCCGAGAAGGACTTTGAATAATATAAACCACCAGACTTCATGATTTGCATCTAAATGAACGTGTAAATAGGACTTGTATTCATGAGACTGTTGGTTTGTGTTGTACTGGACAGTATGGCCTTATAGCAGCTATGTTTGGAATGCCACATATCCAGTCATCTGTTAAACTGTGCTGCTGTAAGCATGACTGCCTCAGTTAAAAATAGACCCATTCTGTAAGCACAGCAAGTACACAACATGTCACTGTAAAACAAAAGAGGTTTCCGTAGATCAACAAGTTGGTATAGCATATTACATAACTCCTCAGGAAGTAAGCACACTATATGCTATTCTATTACTGACCAGCAACCCTAACAGCGTCTCCTCTGGGAGAAAGAACACAGCTGTTCAAAAAGGGCTTGGCACCATTTTTTGCATAACAGTTTTTCTTTTGATTTCAGTTCATTTAAGTTGACGCTATTTGTTTTTTTTGTACATATTCTCTTGTTGATTCCTTAAAATGTGCTTTTGTAAGTAGGGAAGTTTTGGTTCCATATTTATTGCATGCTTTCTCCATCTATTCCAATTGATAGATGGATTGTAGCTGAGCCATTGAGAAAGGCTTTCTGCAACACCATAGCTTTTAAATGTTTTAATACCATCTTAATTAAATATATCACACTTTTGAAGATTCTCAGATGTTTTTGTGTACATTCCACAAGAATTTCATCCACAACTGCTGAATTCAATAACACAAAACAGCTAAAATTTGAACTCTTCTTCCTCCCCACCCCTCCTCACCGGAGCAAGGTCATAATTCCTTCAGAGCCCCTGCGTAGTCCTTTCCTTTTCTCCCTCTCTGGTGGGAGAGTGTTTGAGTCTCCAGGGCTATAGTGGGGAGAGTTGTTCCCCCATACATTGCGCCCCGATATGCGGAGCCCCTTCCCCAGTTTTCCAAGGGTTTTTAGGGGTGACACTCCACAGATCCGCTCCAGGGTCCCCCTGAGAGGCTTCCCTTTAGGATTCCCTGCCCCGTGCCTCTCTGCATTCACTTCATTTTCTTCCTCTTCTCCATCACGAGAGGACCTGAGGTGGAGATTACCTCTCACCTCCCCCATAATGAGGCCCATGTCACCTCCATTTCTCTCATCCTCATCCAGGTCCACATCCTCAAAGGGGTTCAGATTCTTGTTCAGATCCTTCAGGTCGTTCAGCTCCTTCAGATCATTGAGATCATTCAAGTCCCTGAGGTCCAAGTCCAGCCGGGGAAGGATCAGTTCCCCGTTCACTCTGGGGAACTCGTGGCAGCTCTTGGACCTTCCTGGGAGCTTCTTCAGGATGGGCATGGTTGCACTTGAGATTTTATCAAACTGCAAAACAAGGACAATGTCAAATTTAGTCAAAATCTAACAGTTAGAAAAAGGTCATATCTGATTATCCACTCAACCTCAGAATAAATTAAATGTTTACTCAAACACAATCTGGTACTTAATGGTAACTTAAAATTGGGGTAAAACACAACTCATAGGAATGGCAATATTGATCCAATGGAGAGTTACTGACTTCAGGTTGTGACTGAAAATTAAACTTGAACTTTTTCTGGTGATGCATAAGCCATCAGACACTTTATATTACTGTCCTCAGAAACATCCTTTCACAGCTGGTTACGCAAAGCACTTCACTAAGCAAATAGGAAATATGTATTCAAAATATTACTGCGTCTACACTTGCTGACATACAGCTTATATAAATATTATACCATTTAGAAACAAACCTTTTAGACCTGAAAAGCCAACACAGTGGCAGATGAATTATATAAAGCAAAATATTCACTGTGAAGGGACGGTTTCATGTCATCTATCTCTTTTACAGTATGATGTGGATATTTTGCTTTTGTAAGATTTAGGCAAAATATTCCTTGATTGAGATGTACGTAATCTGTAAAGTCCAGGATCCATAGTTTATTTTTCTTCTTCCTGCTAAATTGGGTAATCTGTCTTATATCATCATAACATCTTTTTTTGTGTATATGGTAGGTAGATGGCCATTTTGGTATTTCTTTTTAGAGAGATAATGTATTGCAAGATACTTTCTGGTAAAAAGAAGGTTAAGTAATAAACAGACATTTAAATCAGTCTTTATTTTGCAGTCACTAAGATGCCAAAATATTACTCGTTCTTCCTTTTTACTGTTTATCAGATATCTCAGAAGACTGGAGGACAGCCATAAAAAATTGCAAATGACTGTAAAGGAATTTAAGACCCCTATAAGGCAAAACATTTTCTCGACAATAGGTGATGTGAAGAGAGCAGACATCATCAAGAGGTCTTCATCATTATAAACCAGTCAAACCAGAATGGTGAGACTCTCCCTCAAATGTGTCTGCATGTGTCTACATGACAAAAAAAATAAGTAAGTGTGATTTCCTGAATTACAAGATCAGTTAATGAAAAACATAAACAAGTTTTTCAAATTCAGCAACAGTTTCAAACCTATATTAATAACACAACATGGCTAGCACAGACCAATTTATGGAAACATAATCATTTTAACAGTAATCATCAGGGTAACAGCAAGCATGAATGAACAAAACGGTTCTCTCATTGGACTCCAATGAAAAATAAAGCATCAGAATAAAAACTCAACCACTATCTGTGAATGCAGAGAATGAGACTTACCTGGTGAGATTGCCTTGCAGTGTTTCAGTACAATGTCATCCTGGAATGTGCTGGCTGTGTGGGCTGCCAGGTTGTGGACTGTGTGCATGTGTGTGTGGGACTGATGAGTGTGAGAGTGTGTCCGAAAGTACTCGGCGACTCAAGAGAGCAATGTGGCTGCTTGTGGTTTCCTGACGGGCTCTATTGTGGTGGAAGGTGATATGTTTTCCTGAGGAAAGGCCCGTCCTGTCCTTTCTCGCACTCCTACGCCACCGATCCTCCACCCCCCACACCCGCACCCTGGGGACCCTTCTAAATACACTAATTGCATTAACTGTACAGTGAAGGAGGATAGAGTAGGACAGAGAATTCCCCTGCAGTGTTCTGTCTTTTTATGAGCTCTACACAGACTGTGCTTGCATGCATGTGTGTATTGGGCCCTGACTGTACAAAATGTACTGTGAGGATGGTTCAGTATCGCCTTGAGTCCAAATTCCATTCATACACCTCAGTGGAAGACTTTAAGTGGACTGACCTGAGCTAAAATGATCATCTATATTGTCTTTGCTTTACTGCAAAAATCCGAGGTCACTGGAGACAAACCAGGAACAGAACAGTAAGATAAAACAGCTGAAGGATATATGACAGCAGTGTGTGTGCAGATAGCTCAGAGTTATGTTGTGCAAGTTTAACCAAGCAACATGTCAACAAGGTAAGATCCTTTATGGTTAAATCTACCAAACATTCACTGTGGCTCCCTGCTGCCACCTAATGTACAGCCTGGTTTAGGACAAGAGGCAGTGTTCCACTCACCTGGTCATCAGATTATTCAGTTAACTCATTAATCATCTTCCACGTCTGTCTCATCATGTGTTGGATGTGTCATTCAGTCATTGGGCTTCTGTAAATTCCTCCATCCTCAGCTCCACCCCTTAATGTAACGTAGCCAAACCTGTTGTACGTGAACTTTATAGGTATGTTTGCCTGCATTTCTCAATGCTTCCTAACCTGCATGTTACTATGTGTACTAATCCCATCCACATACATATTGTTATCACCTTCCTATTTCAAGGCACTCAGTGCAACGGTTTTGGTCTGTGTGACAAAATTAAAATAATGCAATTTCCTCTTTAGAATGGGTGCTATGGATAAATGTTCCCAGGAGTGCACCTGTACACTTTCCATATTGGAAATGTATGTTGGTAAAGTGGTAAAAAAAAATAGAAAGTCTGTTAAATACCCACTCCTGCACAACATGAAAATGTTAATGACATGATGGATTCAGCATGAATACAGTCAAATGCTGACATGTTAGAGTGATTCTTCCAGTGTTCACATTAAAGGATAGTAACGTGGATTTTGTCTCCCATCACTTAGACTGGAGGCATGTTAGAAAGGGATCTCCTGACAGACTAGAAAAATTTTGAAATTGTGAAAAATTGTGATGCCTACGTCATGGTGTGTGCTCACACATTCTCAGGATCCATTTCATTGGCCAACTCAACAATTACTCTCGAGTCTCAACACACGGTGCTCACGCAAATGTAAACAGAACATGATAATGATTATGTGTTGCTAATTAATGGTGAGAGCAGCTTATCCGGATACTTTGCCCCTGCATTATGCCCAATGGGGCTCTTGAAAGCAGCCCCTCACATTTGTCTTGAGGGAAATGCAAATTCCGAGGTCTTTGCCAATTTAATAGCATAAAATAAGAAAACCGTATTGTATTTTAGCTATTAGGAGCCCAATCCTACAGGCTTTACTTTATATTGTGAAATCTACTGAGATAGCTAGAAAATGTTTGGTGTGTTTTCATTTACCTTTTCAGCAGACATGGTAAACAATGTTACAGCATGGAAAAATTATATATGGCTTATTTGTGATTGAAAAAAATCAACACATAGTAGCTAATTGCATCAAATACATCTGTAATAGGCCTGGTATACCTAAGCAACCAGCTACACATTTAAGCATGGAACATATACGAACGAGCACAACAGCCAGAGGCACAGCCCAGCAATTAGTAAATCGCTGCATTCTTGTAGCCTACGTTAGTAGTAAATCCAAGAAAAAGTTGAGAAACACCTTTCAATATGACATATAGTCAATATAGTCATTAACATAACATAACAACTGCTTAATATAACTCTTAAGACTGACCAAAGAGTTGTCATTGCTCAGTGAAAACAAAAGTGAGCATTGGAAACTACAAAGACCTGATTTCTGTCTGAGCCATTGCTATTGGATGACATTAACTGACAGGTGTACCTAAAACACTGGGATTTCAGTGTCCTATTAATTACACGCTAAAGCATAACATAGTACATAAAACATACACCCTCAGTGAAAGATACACGTTTATTAGCAATCCCTGCAAAGGACTAGTGTCTCTTTGCAAAATATACATTTTGTAAAAGTACTGACAAAACTGAAAATGTAGCAACAATACATCTCAGAAACAAAAGGAATAAATGAAATATTAAAAAGCTTCAGGGTGTAAGCAATGCAACAGGATTATTTCCAGTGTTACATCATACTGCTATGCTGGATCTATCTCCATTTCCTGTAATCATGACAATAAATAACATTCATGACCATTGTAATTGAAGAAATGTTAAATAAGTGATATATTTGCATCTAATCTACCAGCGTTACGTAAAAAGAGGTGCAGCTAACATGTGCATGTGTTCACTGGAAGGTGGAACTGTGTACAGTTGACAGTGATGTTTTTAATGCAAAATCCACCCTTGGGTGATCGGTGTGT
This sequence comes from Micropterus dolomieu, assembly GCF_021292245.1. Lineage (NCBI taxonomy): Eukaryota > Metazoa > Chordata > Actinopteri > Centrarchiformes > Centrarchidae > Micropterus > Micropterus dolomieu. Next base: position 32,182,370 of record NC_060172.1, read on the forward strand.
GTGATGTTCAATGCGTACCAGGATGTTTCTTAAAAATAAAGAGCTGTATATTGTTTTTTTGTTGATCCTACTTTCCTCCGTCTACTTTCATTAGATACTTCATCAGTTAGGGCCAGAAACTGTTGCATCCAAACACAGGTACATGGAGAGAGTGAGAGAGCTAGATAGTGACAATTCTTTCCAGTCGAGTGAAAGGGTCATCTGTTTTGGAGCTGCAAATTAAAGGTCTTTTGGGGTTACTGTGTGTATGAAATATGTACAAATATCTGTTATTAAAGTGGTTAAAGGATGTAGTAGTAATAGTTGGACATTTTAAGAAATGTGCTTATTTGTTGTCTTGCAGATGAGAAGATTGATACCACTCTTATATTTCTGTTAAATATTGGACTGTTGCCAGCAGCTTGTTAGTTTAGCATAAAGACAGGAAGCAGGGGAACTGCCAATCTGCATCTGTCCAAAGTTTAAAAATCTGCAATCCGTAGACTGAAGTAATGCGTGTTTATGGCTACATGCCTGATTATTTCTTGGCCATGAAGAGTGTCCTGGAGTCTTGTCATCACTGTGAGGTTGCCAGACAACCAAGACTGTAGAAAATATAATGTGTTAAGTAAGTCAAATGTTTGAATTGCACTTTTGATGGACATAAGTGACAAAGGGCTTAGGGTCACAAAGCACCATAAAACACATATGATTAGTGAGCAATTAGTGAGCTTTCTATCTTTAGACAGAGCCAGACTAGTTGTTGTTCAGTGTTTCCAGCCTTTATGTTAAGCTAGGCATATTGCCCCCTCAGCTATAGCTTCATCATTAGTGTACAGATATTATCTAAAAGTGGTATTGATCTTCTCATCTAACTTTTGGCAAAAAAAAAAACAAATAAGAGCATTTCCCCAAACTATTTTCCTTTTTTTGAGGCTAGGCTATTTCCCCCCATGATCTTTGCCTTCCATAGTCGAATAGAACTATGTTGGTTGGAGGGGTCGTCAGAGGGTCTGGTTTTGGCCTCGGCCGTGGTGGAAGTTTTGTGGTTGTGGGTTGTTAAAGTGGTAGGGCTCGTGGCGGTAGTGGCTGTGGCAGATGATCGGATGCTCGATGCCTTCGCTCTGCAGCTCGTCCTGCTTGTGAACTCCCTCCAGTTTCGTCACCAGCTCTCTGATGAAGGTCTGAGGAGGAGCACAGCACCCAGAGTAGGTATTCAGTTAAAGTGTTCCAGTAGGCATTTTACAGTTGTCAAAAGTTTTTTTTATGTCACCCGTGTATATTTTCAATGTGAGCTTAATTTTTTTTTTTTTTTAAATGTTGATCTTTTCATTAAATATGTTGACTTTTCCTTTAACTTTTAGCTGACATGGCTAATGATGCCTTCTTTTTTTGTTACTTCTCAACTCAGTTTACATTGACTTAGCACTCTGAAATATACAATTGGCATTCATAAAAATACTAAATACTGTGACAACCACACTCTAGCATAAGAAATGGAAGGTACATGTTTCAAAAGATGTTTAGCTGTAATAATGTACCTATACTATCCATAAAGTATATTTTTCATATATTATGGGTAATACATGAATGCAGAACTTTGGCTATTAAGCACAAGATGCACATGTTTATAAATAAAAGAAGAGCTGAAATAATGAATGAAAAGCATACTGTTGTTACAGAGGATGTAGGTGGTCATTTGTACATTGTGTTGCAACAGAGAGATACTTTATATGGAAACATCTGAATCACTGGTCACTGACAATAAGCCTCTCTTGTCAGTCTTGTCTTTAAAAACCCCTGTCATAGTAAAAGGCATTTGGCAAAATTCATACAGCCCTTATCATTAAACAAACAGCAATTTCGAGTGAAGTACCAAAACTAGTGCCAAATAATAGTCCACCCTGTTTTATTGAAGGTTTTGTGTATGTATATGTCCATAGATGGAAAAAGGCGTTGGAGAGGAGGAGGATGACCTAAACCACCAACAACTCTCCTGTCTGTGTTTTGTGTTGTTTTCTGTGTCTACTGTTTTGTGTCAATAACACCTTTTCGAGCATCACACTGGTTTGCCTCTTCTACTGCTTCTTATGGTGTGTTATGTCAACAGTAAGAGGTGGACAGACAAACCAGCCCCAGTATTTATTAAATACTGACTATATGCATGTGTTGTTTACCTTTTATAGACATTGATCAGCAGTAGAAAAGATAATCCTAGTTTTGGCTGTGCCTGTCCATTTTTAGGCTATTTATACAGATATACAGAAGTGGACAGCTTCTTAGATAACAAGCTCCCTGGCCTCTTTTTAGTTTGAGTCGCTTCAAGTTTAGGCAACATGATGTGGGATGTTTCTTTGAAGCCTATTTAGTAGCAACCCGCTCTTAAAGGATAGGTTCGCAATTTCTCAAGTTTACAAACATGCCCATATTTATGTATATGTGACGCAGTTTGTTTGCTGTAGTTATCCTCCTTTTCATACTGACCATTAAGCAAAAATTCAATCCATCTGATGTTAAAATAAGGCTTTGGCACTTTAAGACAAATCATGTGAGTATCTTCTTTTTAGTATGAAATTCCCTTTTGTGTTACTGTCCATCCACTGCAGCTCAACACTTCTCTAAAAAGATTTTAACTTTGGAAGATGCACACTTAATTTGTCTAACTCAGATTGCTGAAGCGTTCAGATACACTTTGGAATCTACTTTTGACTGTGGGCTTTGTAATCGTTACCATTGGAAGCATGTTGTTTTAATATAATAATTTAGTATATACAGGAGGAATGATTAGAGGAAGTACTGTTTTAAAACAGACTTGAAAAAATGTGAACCGACCCTTTATTCACGGCCCACATCAGAGTCTAATAAACTAAATCTCAGTAAGAAAAGCATCAGCTCCACCAACCCTCCCAGCTCTTTTGCCTGTGTTTGCATCTCTGAGGCCACAGCGGGGCCAACATTTGAGTCCAGAAAGACTCATTGTTTCAGCTTTAAAATGGAAAGAACAAGGAAAGAGAGCACAGAAAGTCATTGTTGAGGCATGTGGAGTGACTATGGGACGAGGCTGAATGTGGCAGTGTGTGTGTGTGTGTGTGTGTGTGTGTGTGTGTGTGTGTGTGTGTGTGTACACTGTTCATTTCATCAAGACTAACTGAGGATTGTGAATGGCATTTCAAAGTTAAAACATACCTCTGTGTTGTTCCTGCACTTTCGAAGAAGCTCCTATTAAAAAAGGAGATTATATTGTAACAAACCAGCCACATAATCATATAGTAATTTATTTGAAATTATATTATATAAATTTCACCTAAACATCTCTTCTTGTCATGATCACTCAGTCATAAGCATACTGTCCAATGATGAACTCTTTCAAAAAATGTCTATTTGAGTGACTCCTTGAACAAAATCTATCCATCCTGGTGCAGAAACTCTCACCCAATGAGGTCAAATGGCTGCTGTTATTTACGACTAAACCTGAAACAATGCCGTATGATTTAGAAAATGCCTATTTCATTATCAGCACCCTCTTACACAATACGATTGAAGTGCTCACGCTGGTCATGTTACCTGCAACTTTTTTACTCGCTCCACGTCATTAGGCAGGTCAATCAAGTCATCAATGTTCACCTCCTCTGGCATATCACCTTCCTGCGGTAAACACATAGACCCACACAATAAAAACACAATCTTAACGAGTCAGCGCACACACTTTGAACACTCGTCTGGTTCAGCCTCCTGAAACTTCTGCCTGTTCTGTTTTAGGAGCAACTGAAGACTTTGAATTCAGCCTGCACACACTGCATGTCCATCATTAGATGACCATTGAGGCTCTGGGGCTGAACAGTAACAATGTTGATGTGAAGCTGTAACAGTGGCTTGCTCTGTTTGAACAAACAGCCTTTGTACCAGCTAAGTGAAAGGACAGTCCCGCTTGCCCGTCCACACCACTGCACTGTGAGCAATTAGGCCTTGACACAGGATTTTGAGTGTGAGCAGCTATGTTATTTTATCATTTAAATCAAACATCATTAATGTTTTCGCTACAAGGTTCATGTGAATACAGCATTGGCCCTCTGTGAAAGCTACACCATGCATGTTTGATCCTTCTGCTTTACAGAGCTGCCTTATCATTGTAATGCTTTGAATTCCATTTTATTATAGTCAACATACTTGGCTTTCATAACACAATCCTGCACTCCTCTCTCAGTGTCTCCTCAGCAAAGATCCACTCCTGTCAGCTGCATCAGCATGCACAGTGTTTACCTCCTCCTGGGACCTACAACAGCGCTTCCCTTCCTCTGTAACCTTCCCCTCTTCCTTTTTCCCATCATTCATCCTTCTCTCAGTTCCACACTGCCCATGTAAGGCAGAAAGCCCCAAGACAGATACAGATCTCTCAGAAGGGGACAGCAATGGACCTCACATCTGCAGGATGCTTGGCCTTGTAAGGACAAGCAGGCTGCTGCACCTCTCTTCTCCCCAGAAGACCAGCATATGAGGCCTGCAGTCTCAGGACTGGTTAAAATATAAGAACTTTTATTATTATTATTATTATTATTATTATTATTATTAACGTGTTACCATGTTTTACTGTAAGGAGGTAGCCTATATCTTTAAAAAAGCTAAAATCTGTTTTGAAAATCTCATTAAAGGCTGTTGTCTCATTATAAAATACAGTAGGCCTTTTACTTTTTCTTTTTTTTTTCCAAGAACAGACCAGCCAAAGCAGTTTCTTTTTGGGCTGCTTGCTCTCAGACATATCCACCGACCTGACCAGAGTACAGCCGGTCCAGGCTCTCGTCGATCCACTTCTCCACGTCCAGTCGCTTCTGCAGCTCCTTCCTGTTGTACTTGACGGTAACCCGGGCATGTCTCTTCGGTATCGTACACCCGAGATCCTGAGACAACCCCAAATCTGATGAATGAACTTCGTCATTTTCCTCCAACGTCGTCCTGGTCCGGTCGGCAGCCATTTCTGGTCTGGAGTGGTGTGACTGGTTTCTCCACTTTTTCAAGCACAGGAGGAGAGAGCAGCGGTGGGAGGCGACGGCGGCGGAGACTGCTGAGCAGAAGTATGTTATCCTCTTGGGATGTTTATATAGCCTACAGGGCATATAGGGCCAATACAAACAGGCCGACTGCAAAATCGTTCCCATGTCTTACATCACATTAGCTTGTTTGAAAAGGCAAAATCAGCATTTTGACACACAATTTAACTTTACAAACTTTGCCTTCTGACACGAGAAACGATCCGACTTTAAATCATAGCTTTGAAATAAATGTCTTATTTGTGCCTTTTTTGACAACGTTAGTTAAAGACCGAAACTGGCCCACATAGTTTCGGTATTTTGCAGGAGAAACATTGTTAAACATTAGCTACAACTCAAAGGTCAGTGCTTGTCCAAAAGTAGACACAGGCATGTATTGGCAGTTTTAGAGGACAGGAAACCACAGCTTCCTGCCCTATAGCCTAAATAAATAGTTGGGGCCACAGACCCAAACAGTTTGCAACACCAGCCCGATGCTCCACACACCATGTAAACAAAGTTCTTTTGAAGCTTTTAATCCACTGTTTATCTACTGATGGCAAATGCTTCTCTTAGAAGGATCTGATTTGATCACTCCTGTATGTGTTGTAAATTGTCCATAGATGAGTGTCTTTTTTGAGTTCTAATTCGTAATATCACTTTGGCATGAATTCATTGACAATGTTAAATGTTCATACAGCACAACTTGGTCCTGGCAGTGTTCAGTTTTGCTAATATAATCAACATTATAGCACAACATTATATTTGAAGTAAAATGCAAAAGAACTGTTGAATAATTTGGGTGTAGGTTTTTGGTGAATATGAAACAGTAGTCTTTAGATCTTATATCTGATAACAAATACAATATCTATTAAGTAAGTAAGTAAGTAAGTACATTTATTTGTCCCCGTAAGGAACAAAAACATAAATGGTGGCCACTAAATAAATTCATTCACAGTTTTCTGCAAACTATGCTTGTATTTACAGCTGATATTTACTTATATATTTACTTATATATACTTATACTTCTTTTAGGCAATATTTTCAGGAAACACTCCATAAACTTTCATTGTTATGCAGATGATACTCAGTTATATCTATCAATCAAGCCAGACGAAACTCATCAGTTAGCTAAACTTCAAATGTGCCTTCAGGATGTTAAAACCTGGAGGACCTGTAATTTTCTAATTTTAAACTCAGATAAAACTGAAGTTATTGTTCTGGAGCCCAGGCACCTTAGTGACGCATTATCTAAAGATATAGTTTCCCTGGATGGCATCGCCCCGGCCACCAGCACCACTGTGAGGAATCTTGGAGTTATCTTTGATCAGGACATGTCCTTTAACTCTCACATTAAGCAAATTTCAAGGATCACCTTTTTTCACCTACGTAATATTGCAAAAATTAGGAACAACCTGTCTAAAAATGATGCAGAAAAACTAGTCCATGCATTTGTTACTTCTAGGCTGGATTACTGCAATTCCTTATTATCAGGCTGCTTGAAAAAGTCCATTAAGACTCTTCAGCTGATCCAGAATGCTGCAGCACGTGTTCTGACAGGAACCAGGAAAAGAGATCATATTTCTCCTGTCTTAGCTTCTTTACATTGGCTTCCTGTAAAATCCAGAATAGAATTTAAAACCATTCTTCTCACCTACAAAGCACTTAATGGTCAGGCACCATCTTATCTTAAAGAGCTCATAGTACCTTACTACCCCACCAGAGCACTGCGCTCCCAGAATGCAGGGTTACTTGTGGTTCCTAGAGTGTCCAAAAGTAGACTAGGAGCCAGAGCGTTCAGCTATCAAGCTCCTCTCCTGTGGAACCAGGTTCCAGTTTGGGTTCAGGAGGCAGACACCATCTCCACATTTAAGAGTAGGCTTAAGACTTTCCTCTTTGATAAAGCTTATAGTTAGGGCTGACTCAGGTGAGTCCTGAACCATCCCTTAGTTATGCTGCTATAGGCCTAGATTGCCGGGGGATTTCCCATGATGCACTGAGCTCCTCTCTCCTTTTCTTTCTCTCCCTCTGTATGCAACCTCATCCCATTAATGCATGTTACTAACACAACTTCTCCCCTTTCCGGTAGTCTTGTGCTTTCTCGTCCCTCTCCTCTCTCCTCCTATCACTTCCTGCAGGTGTTTCTGGCTCTGGAGCTGTGGAGTCTGGATCTGTGGTTGTGAGTCACCTGCTGCCCCCGGGTTCCTGCTCGATACCCTCTGCTACAATTATTGTTACTAGTCCTATTGTTATTATTGTTATTATAATCATTAACATTACGATTATTATCATTAACACTACTTTAAATATCTGTACCATTTTTCATTCAGTCTATAGCTCTTGGTGGGAACTGTTGGGTTTCTAGACCTGCTCTTTTATCAAAAGCGCTCTGAGATAACTGTTGTTGTGATTTGGCGCTATATAAATAAAATTTAATTGAATTGAAGCATATCTGTATTCTTAGGTATGGCACATCAGAATTACAGCATCTTGCATAATAAAATATATATTTGTTAGTGTAAACTCACCTAGAGCTAAAATGAGTAATTGTTTAAGTAATAAACCGAAAAATACCAAATATTATGTTGTTCCTGCAGCTTCTCAATTATGAGGATTTTCTGCTTTATACTGTTTCACAGTATTGTAAACTGAATATGGGGTTTTAGGTGACTGATTGGATGAAATAAGCAACTTGAACTCAACTTTCGCTGACATTTTTTTAACTAAACGATTTGACAAATACAATCATCAGATGAATCAATAATGACAATAACTGCTAGTTGTAGTCCTAAACTTATTGACAACCATGACACATGTTAGGCTACTGACCATCTATACCATGGAAAATGTGATACTTTTCTAATCTTTATTTCTTCTAACTACAGTTTTCTGTCTATAAATAAAGGTACAGGGTTCAAGCCTGCAGGACAGAGACATAAATTCAGAATTGCATCAAAACAAATCTTTTATTCCACATCACAACCACAACATGGTGAAATTAAATAATATAAATGAAAGCATTTAACATAACAAACTTTGGCATGAAACAAAATGGCACACAAAAGAGCAACGTGATCAGTAGTATATAAACTATATATATAAATTACAGTAATGGCTGACTTTATGTGATAAAGCACATTTTCTTTATATCCCTGCAATGAATATCTTTGGGATATTTTTACACAACCTTCTCAGCCCGTAAAACATCCTGCTACAACAACAAGCGTCAGTCTCCATTCAGTATCATATAAATATATCTCTACATCTGTGACAATCAAAGTGAAGCCATAAACATAAGTTTTCAAATAAATAAATAATATAAAGAATAAAAATGATGGTACGCACAATAAGGAAATAATGGCAAAAGGAAGATTGAAAAAGCAAAAAAAAATCTGTGTTTAAAAAATCAAATGAGAAACAATTAAACAAAGATTAAAAAATTAAAAACAAAAACCCAAGAAAATATATTTTTGGGGCAGGTTTTCCAAAGAGTATTGTGACTTCCTGTATTTGGTTTGTGTTGTAGGTCCTATGAAAAGTGAATCATTTGTTTCTTTGGGTCTTAAACATGGAAGAGCTTTGCCCCATATACTTTTTCAATAATCTTTGTAAATCATCTTGATCAGAATAGTTCATTTATCAATATTTTGTTTCTTGCTTACATTTTAATGGTATGTTTTTTTTCATCATAAGCTGAGCGGTTGTCAGCTCATGGATGTGTTCCTCTCTTCACTGTCCATGAACAGAGAGGAGCAACAAGTGCTAAAATTCTTCTATCCCTGTGTGAATGTCCATGTTTTCATCTCTGTTTCATCTCAGCCCGGCCCCAGAGCCCAGTCCGGCCTCATCCCTCCACATAAAGTCCTGATGCCCGCCTCTGGCCAGGCTGCTCTCCACAGGATGGTGCCTGTACCCAGATCTTTCGTCAGGGCAGAGGGAGAGGCTGAGGCGAGCTGTGCTGTTGCTGATCTTGAATAGGCCATTAGGACCGAGGAAGGCTTCTCTTTCGCTTCCTCCCAGGTTGTTGACCGTCTCCAAGTCATTGTAGACTGCAATGTCGCTCAGCTGCTTCCTTCCCTGCAGTCTCCTCCTCCTCCTCAAGAAGATAATACCCGCCACCAGAACCAGCACCAGGATGGCCAGAACGCAGGAGACAGTGAGGGTGGCAGAGGAGGGCTGGGAGGTTTGGCGCAAAGCGGGCTTAAAACTGGGCTGGAGCGTGAACTCACAGCTCGGACCCATAAAGCCCTTAGGGCACTGGCATACCGGCCCGGTGAAATGGGTGAAGCAAGTGCCACCATTCTGGCAAGGACGGGTGCCACAGGCATCTGAACGCACGCTGCAATTCTTGCCGGTGTATCCCAGGGTGCAAGAGCAGGTGTAGTCATTCACACCATCTTGGCAGGTTCCAGCATTCTGGCAGGGGCTCGAGGCGCAGTCGTCAATGTTGACCTGGCAGTTGGCACCGGTAAAGCCTGCCTGACAGCGGCACAACACGCTCTGGCCAAGGTCCAGACACTCACCACCTGCAGAAGGGAGAAATACTTTGTTCATTTAAAGGAGTCTTAATGGGATTACATTTAACACTCTTGCTGTAGCAAATTGCTGCATTGATGCAGGAGTGTTGACAGTAATACCTCCTCACTAAAACAATTTCCTATTCAGGTGCTGATTTGCTATTCTGCCACAAGATGTCGCCAGAGGCGAGGCCTCCTCTGCCCACTCACCGTTTAGACAGGGCCTGTTGCTGCAGCGGTCCAGTTTCTTCTCGCAGTTGGAGCCGGTGTAGCTGGGAGGGCAGCGGCAGGTGTAGCCTCCGGTCATCGTCTCCACACAGGTGCCACCGTTGAAGCAGGGACCATCTGCACACGTCATGGCAATGATTTCGCAGTTCTTACCGTAGAATCCCTGTGGGCAGGTGCACGAGTAGTCGTTCTCCAGGTCCTTGGGACAGAGGGAGAAAAACCTTCAGGTTAAGGAGGGACTAGGGACAGGCTTGTTTTATGTGTAAAGTCTGGCAAGGATTGTAGCATTAGTAAGAAAGGCTTCCATTGATGGAGCTGTTCGTTTTGAAGGGTAGGATAAAGGATGAGACCTGATATAAGCTGTTTTCCAATATGCATTCAAATGAGATCAGTGGACATGATGGTGAAACTTTAGCAGTCTGGCAGAAGCCTACAACAACTGCTGTGTTTCCAATAGCTGCTATATGTGGACACAAAACACTTTACTCACCACCCTCAAACAAATTACTCATCTACTCGCCTTATTTGACTTTATTTGTGACTATTTTTATCTCAGTATAAAGTTACTTTTTATGTTGTTGTGTAGTATAAGTTACCTTTTATTATTTTATCATGATTAGTTTATATATAGTAAATGTTCATAAAGTATATAGTATTCTACTTTTTTTACTATGACTGTTCTTGTTCTTCTGATGTTATGACCTTTGAATTCCCTGTGTGGGATCAATAACTTTTATCTGTCTTGTTTCTTTAACGCAACTATTTTACTATGAGCGTGCACATTTAAACAAAACAGACTTAGTCACACTGTATACTCACATTACAGCTGCCTCCATTCTTGCAGGGGTTGCTGTCACACTCATTGGTTTCTAGCTCACAGTTGGTGCCTCCGAAGCCGGGCCGGCAGGTGCAGGTGTAGCTGCCCTGGCCAGTGTTTGTGCAGGTTGCTCCGTTGGCGCAGGGCTTGTGGTTAGTGCAGTAGTTGAGGTCCTGGTCGCAGAAGAGGCCCCCCCAGCCCTCCTGACAGTTACACTGCCACGGCTGGCTGCACGTCCCATGGAGGCAGCCTGGGTAGCGGACGCATTCATTGCAGGAGGGGCCCTGCCAGCCCATGCGACATGTACAGCCCCCTGGGGCCTCGCAGTAGCCGTGCTTCTCACTGCAGTCTGCCGAGCAGATGGCTGGAGAGGAGAGGGGAAGGGAGGGTGTGTTATTACAATGGGCACGCCTTCTCATACATCTCTCACACACACACACGTACATGGCCCCCTGTCTGACCCCAGCCCTGATCTAGACTTCACTGTTGGTTAAGTATTAAGCCAAGCAGCTGGCAGGCACACTGACAGAGAAAAATGCTTTCTTTTATGTCCTTTCTCTCTCTCTCTCTCTCTCTCTCTCTCTCTCTCTCTCTCTCTTTCTCGCTCTCTCTCTCTCTCGCTTTCTCTCTCAAAGGCAAACACACCCAGATCACCTTGAAAAATGTGTGTGTGTGTGTGTGTGTGTGTGACGGGGGCTACAGCTCTTTCTCTCATTCTAACGAGAACAAAAGGCAGATGGAACACTACAGCAAAGGAGTAAAACACAACACTATGGGACATCACTCAGATAAAGCAAATACTCTATATGCTCTGAAAATATTCCAGTTCAAAGTGTCTGTCAACCACGAGCTGAGTAAGATAAAAACACTTTTTGTCCATGCCTCGATACATCTTGAGTGTACTTTTTTACTTCATGGGAGGAGAAAAAGTTTGAGTTGCCTTATATTGTAAATATTCACTCCCTCAGTGTTACTGCTTTATGATTCCACTTCAAGTGCAAAAGCCTTCGGTCTTCTGCTAAACATTCTCTCACTTTCTTCACTTACTCAGATTAATATAGTGTTTTGTAAAGTGTTGTCTTTACACCTTTGTAACAAAAAAACAACAATTTTCAGATGAATGATTTATTTTGTGTGTTTCGTTTGCTCTACTATTTCTATCCTGGTGTTTTATTCTGTTTCACACTCAGTACTTTTATTTGACTGATTATATCTAATCGTGCTGAATTGTCTTAATTTTGTTTATGTAAAACAGTTTGTAACTTCATTTTGAAGGCTGCTGTGTAAATAAAATAAATTGCATTAGGCTGTTGTTATAATTAGAAATTTTGGTTAGGCCTATTTTACTAAATAAATATGATAACTATATCTTTGTGATATCGTAGAAGACTACAAAATAACATGAAAACAGATAAAATACTACTTTAGATGCTGGTACCACTACGCATGTGGGGTTGAATCTTGTTTTATTTTTTAGGGGAATTCATTTTCACTTGCTTCATCTACCGGTTAGTCACTGAACTGCACCAAGGGAACTAGTAGGCCTACAGACTTTATGTGCCTTGCTGGGGAGCACATATGACATTATTAATATACACTTACGCTCAGAGCAGTAGTTTCCCTTCCAGCCCTCCAGACAGATGCGGTTGCCTTCCTCGTCGCAGGTGTAGTGGCCCAGCGTGTCGTCTCTCGGCCTGCAGTAGTCAGCGCAGCCATCTCCAAAGTAGTACTCGTCACAGAAGACGTGGTAGGAGTAGCGCAGCTCGCTCTGCTCGCCAAAGTGCACGTCCTGGGACCAGTCCTCGCCGATGGCAAGCCTCCTCCTGGTCGCCAGACGGCTCACAAGGTTGTTTTGGTTATCTGCAGAGGGAAGGAAAGTCTTTAAATTTAAACAACTGTCATCTCGCAAGGAAGCTGCGTGTGTTAGATGGAAAGTCTACTGGTTGCGCACCAGCGCGCGTGTGCTTAAAGTTATGTTGATATCACAGAGGCCATGATTTTGTAAATCAAGTAACAACCTACCTGTGTATTCTGTCGGAGATTCAGCGTTCCAGGCTTCAATGATCAGTGAAAATGTCCCCTAGAACAGAAAAAAAAACTGTTTTGTGCTTGTCAAGTGCAATAACAGTGATATTGTTGTAGCCTGTTGTTAATAAAATATGAAGGTATTTTACGCACTTAGTTATCTGACAGTGATAAACTATCGTGAGAATTCAAGCTTTGCATTTAACCCTACCAAAACACCCCAACAATACATGTTTAACCATTTACCGGCCACTTGAAGTGGAAAGGCACTCTGATGGGAGCGCTGCTAGAAATCGATGTGTGATCTGCCCTGATGACGTTGGTGTGTCCGGTGCCAAAGGTGCAAGGCGGCTCTGCGGAGATCACATCCTCCGGGTGTTTTAGGCAAATTCTGAAAAATATATGACAGTCCCTGTGTCTTCTGCAAATGCGTTGTGCCGTGTGGAATGAATGGATTTTCAGCTCAAACACACCGGAGGACAGAACCTGCAGTGACAGAAAAAAAACATGTCAGACGCACTGCGCATAAAGACATTTTGGGATTGTTATATTAGCACATACAGAAGCCAACTTACAACGTGCACTAAGGCCAGTGCCAAGATGCATCTCAAGTGTAGATGTGCCATTTCTTCTCAGAGTTTTCTTTTCAGTTCTACTTGGCTGTCCGCATCCGTCGTGTGCAATGATATTCCCAAAAGATGTTGAGGAAAACTCAAAAAAGTTTCATCACTTTTCTCTGTGATCCTGTTGGTGTCTCCTAAATCCTTTTCTTCTGTTGACAGTCTTCTCCTCTGTCCTACAGTCTGGACTGCACTTGTTAAGGTTCTGGTGCGTAAAGACGCTGAGGGGTTTTTATACCTGATGCTGCGCGTCACAGGCAAAGAGGTGGAGCCGGAGCAGACCTCAGGGGAGCAGTCTGACACTGGGGATTTAGACAACCCACATTACACCTGGACGAAGTTCTTCATAGGAATATGCATAAGAAGCTGCGCAAGGCAGATATCTTTAGTATTACTGCAGAAAAGTGTAAACTAATGTGAGTGTTGGAACTAAATCAATGGAACAGTGTGGGACAAACCAACAATCTACAACAGGCCAATCTGAACGTTTTAACAACAAACTATCCAAGTTTAGTAATGCCAAATTAAAGAACTTTATTGCTTAGGCCTTTTTTGTTTTACAATGTGGTTGGGTGGTTGGAAAACTGTCGACTATAATTAGAAAGACATCATCCAAGAGAATATACAATTATATAGTCATTCAGATTTTGGGAAATGTGTAAAACAATGAGCGTGCCACGATATTTTCTAATTAAGGCCTCCTACATTTCATCATACATTAACAATTAACTTGAACACTTTAACAATTTGGGGCTTACATGGCATTGTTTAAAAACTTTTATTTTGCTTGCTTGCCTTCAAACTGAACAAAGATCAGAAGGAAGCGGGGAAGAATGGCGTATAGCTTTTCTTTCTCTACATCCAAGATCTATAATTACTCTGACGCGTGTGAGGTGACAAAGACTGGGCAGGTCCCGGGTAAAACCGTATTGTGCGTCTAGCGGCTATTCAGCCCTCTTCTGCTGTGCTCTTGAGCCTTGAGAAGGGGGGGAAAGAAGGGGGGAAATGTTGCTTGTGTGTGTGTGTGTGTGTGTGTGTGTGCGTGTGTGCGTGCAGAGTTTGGACTATCATGTTGCTTTTGTCTGGGCCTCATGCGAACAGCTGTATGTTAATCAACGGCACATGGTCGACCGTGTGGGGCTCCAAACCCATCTATTGTCTCCCCAAAGCGTCCACCCCCAGCACACGCACATAACCCGCTAACCCCTTATTGATTTAGGAAGGACTGCAGTCGGCCGTCGGTTCCAACACCTGTCGCTGGCAGGGATGTAGTGGATGGTAAACACACCTCAACTGTTATTTACACAGTAGAGCTGATCCATCCTCCAACACTGACATAAAACTGCATGACATAATTTAATAGAACAATAATCACTCTAGATTGAATTCTGCAGGAGGGGTTTTCAGAGCCTTAGGCTAAATGTCATTTAGCGGCAATGCTGATTTGTGTTTGGTTGTTTTCCTTACCGTGATCGTCGCCTGAAGGTGAGTTTAAACACGTTTGTATCCCAATACTGATGGTCATTAACGTCGACATTATACGTCAACACATAAACAATCACTAACTGATATAAAAAGCGAGATTATTTATGAAACGAGTCACTATGACTCCGGTGAACAAAATGTTTGAACAAACGGACATAAAGTCAAAAATAAAACGCCAACTTCATGAAAATTGTTTTAATCTCACGTGCGTTGGGTTATGTGTCTGTGTATGGTGATGGTAGGTTGGTGTGGGTGGGGGTCTATTGATATTATAATAAGAAAAGAGGACGCGTGCCTGAAGTGGCCCCCTGTATATCCTGGCACGCTTTCCAGCAGGACAACGAAGACAAAGGACAGGGGGGAACACACACTTGTTTGTGAAATGAGACGACTGAAGTGTTGTCAGATTTCTGAGGAGCCTTGTAGTTCTTGTGGTTAAACATGGTCATCTCACAAACCTGTATGTAGTGTGTTTTATACACTTGATTCAGATGATTACTGATTCCACCCCATTATGAACGTAAGTAATAAAGAAACTGCAAAACTCTCCTGCCAATATCTCTAAATAATATATTTAAAACACATCTGAATAAAGTGTTAGTAGATAAATGGTTATTACAGCCACTGAATAAATGAAGCAAGCAGGCACCAGCCCTGTGGTGCTGTGACATTTTTACCCCAGCAGAGTCAGATAATGGTAATTTCAAAAATTCTTATAAGGGAACAATGAAATCAAAATATGAATCTGTGATGTGAAAAGATAAAGGCCCCTCTCCTGCTCTTCCAAAAGAAATAATTACACTCCCTTTAGCAAAACACAAATAAATACCCACCACTGACAATAATTTCTGTACAGTCAGTGGTAATTGATCACACCTCTGTTCAAATTTCATGTTTTACACTTCTGTTTGAATATATGGCTAACACTATTTTAACACTTGTTTGAACAGTAATGTGTGTGTGTGTGTGTGTGTGTGTGTGTGTGTGTGTGTGTGTGTGTGTGTGTGTGTGTGTGTGTGTGTGTGGCTGGCCTATCTTCCTATACATTACATCATATCTCTTGCATCTTACAACCCTCATGTCACACACAGAAACACTCAGATGTATGTACAGTGTCCATCTACAGTACCTGCTGCATCTCTCCGTGGAAAAGGAAGTGTGTGTGTGTGTCTTTGTGTGAGGAGAGCAGATGGACAGTGTGCTCTCTCTGCTGTTGTCATCAGTATTACTTGCAGGAGTACGTGTGACATGAGTGTGCCACAGGCCATGGGAACCAAAGAGGAATCATGTCATCCCCCCACCGGACCTCCCATTAGTTTGAGTAGCCGGCATCTGCCCCATCTACAGCCCACAGCAGCTTGGAGATTCTTCTCCCCAAGGACACTTGGAGAAAGAGATGGGGAGCCGCTGCAAATCTGACCCATGTGGGCCCTCGGGGGAGAAGTCAGCCTGTTGTGGCCACTTCTGCAGCCCCAGCCTGCTGTCTGACTGTGGGACAATAGGAGGTGTGGAATGGGAGTCTGGTGGGCCGTGATGTTCTGTTTGTTTGTGTGTGTTTGTGTGTGTGTGTGTGTGTGTGTGTGTGTGTGTGTGTGTGTGTGTGTGTGTGTGTGTGTGTGTGTGTGTGTGTGTGCGTACGTGAGTGTACACACAGGCTCAAATTTATGCATATCATTTAGTTGATTGGTTGATCTCATTAAGATGTTGGATGCTGAGGTAATGTTGGGTACCAAAAAATGCACAGGGCCCCGCCACGTCCCCTTTGAGCAAATTTATGGGTTGAGTCAAAGCAATGTGAGGTATCTGGAGGTGCATTAGTAGGGTTAGGGTTAGGGTTTTTTCCTGTCTCTCTTGTTTACCATACTGATAAATCTTCTAATTGAAAAAACCCGCATTAATTCAAAATTTAGGCAAAATGTGTAGCCACACCTGGCAAGTAAAGGAGGCGTCTATTGGGACTAGGCTTTTAATTTAAGTTTTACGGTATATCTAGTTTTTAGTTACCTTAAATCAAGGATATGTTCTTGTGGTTGTGCCAACATCTAAAAGTCAGGCATATATTATAACAGTTGCACTTCAGTTGAACTTGTTTTGTTGTTTTACATTTTCTGATCACGTAGTATGATTTCCAAAGATTGCTATAAATATTTGTTATATTGAATCACTCTTGGTAAGATACTCTGAACACATAGCTGTGTTCCGAATTCTGTCAGTTCAGCTGGAGCACTTGCGTTGTATCTCTCATTTTAGTTTAAGTTAAGCTGTGAAATAAAAATTTAAAAATACTCTGGCATTAAAATACTTTGGCATTGAACATTTAACAGCTGTAAAAGACCAGAAACATAAAAGTGACAATAGGCATCATGCTGAATGGCTCCATTACATTGTTGGAGAATTCATACAGAGGCATTAACATGTGAGCAGCATTAAATTTGCAGCTGGTCAAGGTCACCGTCTCATCTACCAATCTAGATGTCCCCTATCCCAGGGCTCAGCACATTTATTAAAGCGGAACAAGGAAACCAAATGATTCAGCAAAAAGAACTGAATAATAATGGATTCACTTAAAAACCAGGGTAGCTTGTAACAATTAAGACAAAAGAAGCAAAAATGGACGCCACATCATATGATATGCTTCAAAAACAGTCTATGCCTGATGACTCGTGTGTGTGTGTGTGTGTGTGTGTGTGTGTGTGTGTGTGTGTGTGTGAGTGTGTGTGTGAGTGTGTGTGTGTGTGTGGTCACAGTACTGACATATGAATGCTCAAAACCCTGGAGTGCAGGCTTGGTGGACCCAGAGACTGCATAGGGCACTTTGTAAACATATTAATATAAAGTCTTTAGTTGTATGTGGAGCCCGACCGATATTATTATCGGCCAATATGAGCTATAATTGCATGTTTATAACAGCAGATATATGACTAATAAAAAAGAAACCTAGAGTCAGATCCTTCACTCATGTCATGGGTGTTGCATAGTTTGCCCACCAGAGGGTGACAAGCTGCAGCTCCCCTGTTAACTACACTGCCTCACGCTACGCTGCTGGACAGATGTAACAGACATGTACATTTATTACAAAGTTGTAGCAGTTCTAGCAGTTCTAGCAGTTCTAGCGAACGGTCCACATTTGTCTCTTATTCATCACTTCTAAATATTGTCTAAAATCACTTGACGTTACAGCAGCTAACGCTGCCCGTTGCTAAATTAGCCACAAAGCTAATGCCGTGTTTATCAGTGGAGGAGCACTAACATTAATGAGCCATTGAACTATAGTTTCTGACGTATTCTAAATATATCTGCGAGCCGCCTGTCTGCAGTTAGTCGCGTGTCTGAAATGATTAAACCAGAGCGAACATGTAAATAAACGTGAGCTGAACAAGAATCTAACATGGTTTGCTGTAGCTCCTCTTTTTGTGACATTGTAGATGTGAAACACTGTAGTCAGAGCCGTAACGGCTCTGGTTGCAGTTATAACATTAGTTAAATTAAATCTCAAAGTTTCAGGTCCTCGTTGTAGACATTCCTGTAGAATTAGATGCATTCAACAGCAGCCCACTGTATCCTAGACAGCATGAATTATACCGATGGTGGTTAAATGGTTTCACGTATCTTTGGTTCTGGTAAAGGGATGAACTAGATGTAAATGTGCTACATTGAAATTATGGCAGATTGTGTAAAGTGAAGTACACATGCTTATTCTCTCACTCTCTGTTTACAGACGGTTGAAGAAGTTGCACCTTCCAGAAGCAAATATTTATTGATGTGCAATTGTTTACATGTTCACTTTTTGAGACTGTAATCGATTTTTGTTATGATGTGGGGACAGAGTGGACCCAAACGCAACACTCGGGAGCAGGGGTTGACTGGAGAACCGGGGTAGAAGTGCTGTCAGAGATGAGGCTGATAACTGGCAGGTGTGGCAGGCAGAGGAGGTGGCTGACGAGGCACAGGTGCAGGTCGTTGGCTGGGCTCAGGAGCGGAGGGAGAGAGAGAGAGGGAGAGCACACGCAGGGGGAGAGGAGGAGACACAGGCAGGCAGGCCAAAACACAAGGGAAAAACAGAATCACAAGAAAGAAAGGAGAAACAGACTGGACACTCACCGTCAGCCGGGCTGCCACCACAACAGATTTTATTAACATAATCCATTTAAGAAAACGTTTTATAGCCCACTTACATACCAGCTTTCAATATCGGCCTGTTCTAAGTGTAGTTTATACAGTAAAGGGGTCTACTATCCAAATCATTGTTAAAATCTAAATATCGGCTCATAAATCGGCTCTTTTTCACTTTAATAACGGCATCGGCCCCCAAAAACCCATATGGGTCGGGCTCTAGTTCTATGTATAGGGGATGGTTGTAATACTTTTTAAAGAAGTGTTGCAACCCACCCCACCCCTGTCAGCCATTGTTTAGTAAGCTGTGTTAGCATAGTGGTTTGAAATTAGCAGTAGAAAACTGCATCATGTTCCGTCAGGCATGTTGCCAAAGGAACTACATTTCAGTGTAATATAAGTCATTCAGTTCAATTCAATTCAATTCAATTTTATTTAAATAGCGCCAAATCACAACAACAGTTATCTCACAGCGCTTTTCATAAAAGAGCAGCTCTAGACCATACTCTATGATGTTATTTAAAGAAGCCCAACAGTTGTATCTGCAGTAGCATAGAGACTAAACTAAATATAGTCTTGGTCAAAAAAAAAAAATTTCCTCAAAATATGTTTTGTCTCTATATGTTCTAAATGTGCATGTTTCCACTATTCCCCAATGCCTGATCGGGGAGGAAGTAGGTAAATACTAAAATTATCACATGACTCCTATTTTATCTTTAATTGGTGGAATTGATGTTGTTACAACTCTCCCTATGTTACAACCATACCTGGTCTCCCCTACATGACATCTGCGTGATCAGGTGTACCTGAGTGTGGCTTAGAGATTATGAAACTATCCACGGTGCAGAAGAGACTTGAAACCTCTGTTGTAAGTTGATGGATTGTGTAACATCTTAATCTGCAAAGTAACTAGCTGTTTAATAAATGTAGTTCAACAAACAGTACAATCTTTCTCTCCCTGTATATAGTGTAGATGTGTAAAGTAGCATAAAATAAAACAAATTAACTAAAGCCTCAGAATTCTACTTAAGTACAGTACTTGGGTAAATGTTCTTAGTTACATTCCACCACTGCAATAAAAATTACTGTATAAATACATTTTACTTGATGAAATATTAGGTCCAAACAATATGCCATATACAATACAATAGTCAAACACAAAAATTGAATTATTCAACCAACATTTTCAAATATACAACGTTATGAAGACTTATCTGTCTTTCATTCTGTATGAAGACATCTACTGGCACAGGCATAGTTCAGTTTTGTGTATCTTGTTCAATACACAACCTGTATGATGACAGGCGGCAGTCTGCATACAATGGATTTTTTGATCTTTGCTTGAACACTTTTTATCGTCTCTTCTCAATCAGTGCTAACATGGTTAACCCTTCCTATACATGTTGCTTATCTGAGTACATTATCCAATAGCCTAGATCATTATGCATATCAAGTCGATGTTTTATTTTGTGTAGGAACTTGACCTGTTAGCCGGAGCATCTCTGCAGTGCTACAGTCCTAATAATAATATTTCAAAAATGTTATCACGATAAAGATTTTCATATCTTTCGATATCGATAAGTATCAAAATCGTTATTTCTTTTTAGTTTAAAGGCTGATTTTTGCTCCTGAGTGGAAGTTGAAGAAACCTGATGGTTAATTGTGGTTTAAACTCTAAATTATGGTCAACACTAGATGCTAAACAGTGGATCACTTCACAAATCTGAGTTAGAACATGATTATAATATCTTTGTCAACAGATATGCACGAGTCAAATTAAGTAAAAGCTTTTTTCAGTCCCTTTTCCCCCACAAAATAAACATCCTAATAAAAAAAATAAGTCCTAATTTGTGTATGATTCAAGTTAATAAAGTCAAACATTGATTGAATATTTATTAAACATTTGTTACTGTTGTTGAAAAAAATTAGATTGCGACAATGTTATTGTTTTATTGTCCAGCTCTATGCAAAACAACAGATATGGTGAGGTGAATAAAACAGAACAGTTTGGCTTAGCAGCAGATGTATAATTACTATTTTGTCTGGGTACAAAGGGAGGCATGATAATTATGTAATCCCGCCCAAGCTGAGCGACAGATCTGCCTTCCCTCAACCCTACCTTTCCTCTCTGGCCCAGACTCTGTCCTGCAGCAGCTTCAGTGGCAGATGGGACATGAAAGAGGAAGCTGGGAGGAACGAGGGAGTGAGAACAGGTGGGGCTGAAAACTGGAGAAAAGGAAAGGGCACAGGGGTCAACTGGGGCAATAGAAAGGGGGAGGAAACGTACATATAGACTTGCAATGGAACAGATCAATTGATAGATTATTTTCCTTTCCATTGTGCCTCTCTAAATCGATGTTTCTTTTTGCCAGATGTCGACTAACTCTGTAGAAATGTGAAAATGGCTTTTGGAAAAAGATAAAAATTAGAGAGACATATAATGGCTGTATTGGCATTTTTGTAAAATATTTTATTAAAACAAAAAGCTCTACTATTTGCAATTGTTTTATGCTTGTTTGCTGTAATGTATATTATCTAAGCTACAGCCTTTTTTAATCCTTAACATTTGTTCTGCTGATGTAGCATTGGAAAACCACATGAAGGCAACGTCTCATGTGGTACCGTACAGAAATGCAGCCTATAAAGGAATTTAATAATTGAAATTTTTCAGGTATAGGTTTAGTGTAAATATTCACTTTCTAAGGAAAATAGACAAAGTCGTAAGAGAGGAGAGGGCAGTTACAATCGAGTAGAATACAGTTTTATAGGTACTCAAAGTGAATAGTGCCCTTTCAGAAAGGCTTAAGTCTCAGGTTTAAGGGCTCAGTAAAAAACTGAAGGTAATAGACCAGCTCACAATGTGAATACAGCTGCCTATTCAAGACCCCAGCCCCCCAGCCAGACACTAATGCTGCCCCCTGCCTTCCTGCTGTGGAGGAAGCCCCCACAGACTGTTGAACTCCTGCTGCATCCCGCCCTCCACCCCCCCCTCCTGCGGCACGCCGGGCTGGCCCTGGCAGCTGTTTAGCTAACTGAGGCAGAAGGGGCTGCAGGGGAACAATACAATTTGACTTAACTCAGTCGCTTTCTGTGTGTGTGTGTGTGTGTGTGTGTGTGTGTGTGTGTGTCAGTATTTTTCACAAGCATTTAATTAAGAATGTAGCTCCATAAATCAAGCAACCCCCCTCCTAAATTCCTAACACCCTTGACTATTACACCAATATAATTTACCAATTATAAAATTACAGAAATACCCCCATAAAATGTTCAATTTAACAGATTTGAATTTGACTTTCTTATAGTAATGTGTAGACCCGCTAGTTACAATGCTGTAGAGAGGACCTTACACAATTGCAAGTGTGTTAGCCAATAAAGTTATGAAAATAAAGATAGGATAGAACTAAAAAGAAACTTCCCATCTGTGAGAGGAGTTGTGGTTCTGGTTTTGACTCTCCAGGGTCTAGAGAAATGCTACTATATGAATGGAGCACTTCAACTATCTGGACTAAAATATACTTTTATTTATTATCATTTCTGGAAGTGAAAGTTGTTCAGGCCAATGCCATCAGCATGCTAAGGAGTATGGAGTGCAATAAATCCAAACCAAATAATGGTCCACACATGACCAAGCCAAACAATAGAACTAGACATAAATAACCAGACTGTAACTTGCACGTTGTTGCAAAATGTCCTTCAAATGACAGTAAGAAGGACACTGGGTGCAAACAATGTCCTTCTTACTCTCATCAGCAGTTTCTGGAGCATCCTCAAACATAAGGTCAGGAAATACATATGCCTACAAGTAACAACAATGTTAAATAACTTTATCTTGTGAATAAAAGACCAGCCAACCACTAATTATATTACTATTAATGAGTTGTTACGACATGACCCATATATAGTGATGTATGTAGTTTTAGCTGTAAAGCTGCCACTTTTTTGCAGCAACAAAAATCACACACACTATGCAAAAACTGCTCCCTGTCATTCCCAATTTTAATATGAAAAAGTGATGATGAAATGTGCAACAAGCCAGGGACATTCAAAAGGTGTTATCATGCCACCCGTAAGAAAAAGCTTTTGATTGTATATAGTATTATAGCAAAATACATTGCAGAGAACAACACACTCTGGACGTGGTTACATCTTGTGTCTCAGTTCCCCGTCTGCACAGTCTCAAGACAGACTGTGCAGCAGAGCCCCCTACTGCAATTTCTATGAACTTTTTGGCAAATTTGGCTGGACATCTATGCCTGTTGGATCCATTACTCCACCTGACCACAGTGTCAAGATGTGTTTCACGAAAGAATGATTAAAGATACTGCATGTGATGTGATTTTATGTTTTGTTATGCCAAAACATCCCATCAAAAGACAAAAACCAATGTCAGTCCATCTCTCGATGCTTTCTGACTTCCCTCCATTGTCTATGGAACTCAGCCCCAGGCCCATTCCTTCCTACTGAAAATTTGAAAAATGGATCACAAATAAATACTTTCATTTTAAAAAGGTAAGTTCCTAAGTCAGCTGAGCACTGTAGGTGTTAGAAAGTGTTACTTAAAAGAGGAGGAAATTCTTTTGGTGATACTTTGGTGAATACTTACAGTGAGTATTTACAGTTCATTATGAAGAAACATGTCACCCAGTGCAACAGTGTGGTTCACTGATGTATTTTAATAGATTTTGAACACCGGTGGAGCTCCATGGCAGAGTAAGAAGATATATTAGTGTTTGTATACACAGATAGTACTTGTTTTGATGGATTGATTTTTGGTTTTTCATTATATTGCTCAGCTTCATTCTTTTGTGTCTGTGTAATTTTTATTGCACATTTTCTGTTAGTATGGATGTAGGCCACCCTACACCAGAAAGCCTATACAATGCAAAACAGCTAAAGCCTCACTTATAAGTCTGAAAGTAAAATCTGAGCACAAACCTCCCTCGTAAATAAGGGTCAGGTGGTTTGTTTTTTACACTTTTAACCATGACTGCTGTTTTAAGGTCTACTGGACAGACTGAAGCAGTTCATATTTTTAAAATGTACCATTTTCAGTGAAGTCAGATAATTTTATCAGCAATACATCAAGAAATGGGCTTAAACCAATAAAGCACCAGACAGTCAGCCCCTGAATCCAGATGGATCTACACAGTCTGATCACTGGATGAGTGTCCACAAGAGCGCTTTGCAGGCTCACAGCTAGGAAAATGACTTCTCTTCCGTTTAAATACGAGGGGTTTATTCCATATTTGAAAGAAATTATTGAAACTTTCATATTCAAGTGTTCATGTTTGCAGTGTAAAAAACAAAATCAGACAATCACATATTATTCAGTTACAGGTATTTTCAAAGTATCTAACACACCATGTTTAGCTTTCAGACGTATAGACCATATAATGGTCAGGTGCAGAAATCCACTCACCATTACAGTACATGTGATAATCCTCCAGACACTGATCCAACTACATCTTATACACAGACACACAAATGGATTTGACAGACTTCAAAATTAAAGACTCATTCTTTGCATGTCAACAATAAAAGAATGTAAAGGCTTTAAATGTGGTGTATGCTTAATAAAAAAAATGTATTACAACACAAGTGGTAGGAATCTCACTTCAGTAGCAAAAAAATAAAATTAAAACAAAAACCCTCCATGTGTTCTTTCTTTACCGCTAACATTATTTTCTCAATCAACTTTCATGTAACCCACAGACAGCAATTCCGTCAATACAATGTTTCTACGAATGCATTTTTAAAATATAACCACAGAAAATCTGTTGAGTACTATCAAAAAGTACAGTAACCAGCGGTGGAGTCCAAAGGAACTTAAAGGTTCCTGCACCTGAAGGCCATGTATGTAGTCAGTGATACAACTTAACATCTCTTTCTGACACTTTGTTGCTATAATGCTGGCCGTCCATTCAGTTTGTCATGCATTAGTGCAATGGCTCCACCTGTGAAGTCTCTAAGAACCTGCACCGTCTCCCGCTGGAGCAGCAGAGACTCACGCACGAACTCCTGCTGAGTCTCTGCCAGCTGCTGCACAGACTCAGATAGAAGCTCTAGGGAGCGTGAAACCGTCTCCAGCAGATTGTTGGTGGTGTGCTGCTCCTGAAGGCTCAGCGATGCATTATGTAGCATGCTGTCTCTCGTGTTCTGTGGTGGCTGGCCGGGCGTGGGAAGCGTGGCCGTTGACGTTGAAGGTCCGGAGGACGTCTGAGTTTGTCCTTGTTTCTGGATGCCGTTGTTTCCTAGGTGATCTTCTGTTTTTGCCGCATGAGTGGAAGGAAGCACGTCATCCCTTTGGTCATCGTCTGAGTCTCCAAATGCACCTTCAGCATCTTCAGAGTCAAAGAAAAAGGCTCATCAGTGTTTTCTTATCACCAAAACATGTTGCAAAAAGTTCTTTCTTAATTTGTACCCAAATCTTAACAATTCACCTTCTGCTGCAGGTACTTCATACTGCACATCAAATGCAGGTTGCGAGTCCCCTGTAACATTAAAAGCATTTAATAACACAATTTGCACGCAAAAGTGAGTCACCCATGTGTCACAGATTTATACACTGTAAGCAAAATGTGAGTACGGTAGTTACAATAATTTGAGAGGAAGGTGGCATGGAAATGTTGTGTAGACGTATAGACTTCACTGATGTTTAGACTAAAGGTGAAACAAAGGTGAGTAAATACTGACAACATTTGGATTAACTATTCCTTTAAGCACTCACTCATTGAGTAGGAGGTTGGTGGGGGCATCGTCGCCATGTCCAGCCCACCGTTAGGAGAACTCTGCATTCCAATCATATCCTCCTCTTCCATTTCTTCCTCCTCCTCTGGCACATCGTCGTCATCTCCAAGTGGGCCAAAATCACCCGTGCTCTGGTCTTCCTCATCCATCTCCAGAATCTGGAGCACGATTTTCTCTGTCTGATTAAGGTCTCTGGAAAGACGTGAGTTGAGGCCCCTGTTGGGCACTGTCCCTGACCGCATGGCTCCCACTTTCCGCTTGGTGTCACACTTTAGATCGGACCATTTCTTGATGACCTCAATGACCTCGCGTTGGCACTCCCCAATCTCATTGACACGTGCAGTAATCTCTGCCCATGTGCGCTTCTTCATGTCTGTTGGCACACCACGATTGAATTTGCCTTTGGGGGGGGGGGGAAACAAAATGGCCTTAAGCACTTGTCATTGTGTTAGTGACCAGGCTACATTCAACATTTTATTATTCACACATTCACTGTAATTCTAGTATACCCTTGTATGCCCAGATCATCGGGTTTCCTCTGCTTAGCTTTGTTTATTAACCAGCTCCTGTGCAATCATTCGTTAACCCAGACAGAAAACCTCAAAGTAATCTCTTCATTTAGAAGGTGAAGGAGAGCATTCTGATAGGGATAAGCACTTGTAGACACATACCCACAACCACCATACGATGCTTCCTCACTTCATCCAACAGTATGTGGACTTCACTGAAAGAGAAACGAGCTTTTCTTTTCTTGAAGCGAGTAACACTGTCTTGGTTGTAGTATATTGGTGAAGACATCCTCCACACACAGTGTCAATAGGTATCCAGCTGCTTTGTAATCTCGGCTGTGCTTCAACTTCTCCAGCTGTCGGTCTGGGGGTGTTAACAGTTAAAAGAACACACGAGTGTTAATGGTATATCGGCTTCTGTGTCATTAAGCGATATTCACTAATGAGATTAAGGGCTCTACACAAAAAAGTTGACTTGATTAGGGCTATTATGTAAGTTAGTATCAGTGATAACGTTACACTCGTTCAGGCTCAACCAGCCGAGCAATGACCGTGTTACACATCTGGTTGGTTGATCAGTTAAATAGATGATGAATGATTGTCATCAACATTTTAACTGTAACGTACTTACATGCATGTGTCTAAGTTAACTGTTCTCACATCACAGCAAGGAAATAGAGCAGGTTTAGCGTTATGATAACAATGTCAGTGCAGAGAGTGAATGAACAATGGACGTCGATGTCGCTTTACACACGCGACAGCCTAACGTTAGTTAGCTAGCTATATTTAGAGCACGTAGCTAAAGTCAAATGATACCTTTACTTACATTGCCCTGACTATTTTAACGACTAACATCTAAAATTTCCTCATACAGTGTAACATATACTTAGTTAGCTAGTTTAGGTCTAATGTTACACAACAGCACACACTAGGTTAGCCCTCTTTGCAGCAAGACAACGTTAGCTAATGCTACGTTAGAGTCGCAAATGGCTAATGAAGCACTTAGTTCATGTGACCTCACTTCTTGAGGTATACCCTAATTGCAAAACTAGCTAATGAGATGGTGAACATACCCCCAAATCAAAGAAGTTGGGATTTGGTCCAGAAACGTAATGATAAACTTCCTTATCGACAAGATAGCTATTGTCAAGCTAGCCAGTCTGAAGCTAACGCTACACAAAATATGTCCGGTTAACGTTAGTCACGGTTAGTGCTAGCTAGCTAACTAAGTTACAACATCTGGCTAAAGCATTGTCCACTGACATTATCATATTAATATGACAATAGTACACGACTTTTAAGTATTTCTTTCACTTATAACAATAACCACGATTAATCTAGTGATTTCGCTGATTACGTTGCTTCGTTTTATTTCTCATCTTTCCCGTTGTTACAATGTGCTTTTATTTTGAAGGAGCATGCCCTTTTCCTGGTATCGTAGGCTGACTTGACTCAAGACCAGTGAGACCAACGCGCGCGCACACACGCACGCACGCAGACACACGGAGAAAATCAGCTCAGGAACGCACGTTCATGTGGTGTGTCTGTTTTTGATCCGGTGGCTCCCTCACTCGTTTGCTCTTATTTCACGATGAAGTGGGCGTTGGTGTCACTTACTGTATTTACAGTGAGTATGCAAAATCTATGTGTAAAAGGTGTAAAATAGAAAAACAATACTTTATTTGAATGCGTCGTCAGTCGAGGGCACTGTTGCCTCATTTTGACGATTTTCATAGTGCAGAAGAAGAGAGGGAGCAGCTGTTGTGTTTTCACTACAACGTTAACACAATGTTATTGTTTACATATTTAAAGCTGTAGGATACTTTTCCATGTTTATGCTACCTTGTAGGTCTACAACGTGCTTTAGCAATACTGTGTTTCAATCATATGGTCATGTCATGCCAATAAAGCGTCTTTGAATTGAATCAAAAGAGAGAGAGATAAAGCTGGCTGCTGAATTCCCAAAATCTGCAACAGGGAGCCCGCGGCCTCCACATTCCTTGGGCCGTCTTTCCAGTCATGCTTTATTACTTTAAGAATCTTCTTGTTAAAATGATATAATTTAAAGAAAATGTAAACATTAAATGTCCAGTGTTCCCCATGCAGCCTATGTGATTTAGTAGTTTTGAAGCATCAGAGGCACCTTTTAACCACCACTTGGAGCTGCATTCATTTGCAAAATCTTGCCTGTAACTCCATATTTGGGCAAAGGTTATTTGTGTCTTTTACAGAAAAAGCTGATTGCCAAAATGCAGTGAGACTGAATGGTATGTTATGTATGAGTTTCATATAGAGATTACTCTTGGGGATCTAATATAATGTACTGAGCATGTGTTCACAAAAAAAAATAATTTACAAATTTAATTTACACTAAATTGTATTTCTCCAATACCATACGGTGATGAAAATGCAATGGCTTTTTGTCCAGTTTTTAGAGGTTGTTTGTAAAAAGACCAACAACTAATAGAATAAGACATATGGTAAAGTATCATAGCATGCATTGCGTCCTGTCTGTCTAAAATATGCCAAGTTGTACTTCATGGTTTTAACCATTTGTTATGAGTCATGTTTCTTAAAATTCATATTGTGATCCAGTATGATGCAAAGATATTTAAAATCAGTGACAATTGCCAATCCATATGGTTTAGAAGTAGATCCCAGTTCAGCCTATGAGAGAATCCATTAGTCACACAGCAACAAATGTTAGCAGAGCATCAAGAACAAGACCGACATATTAAACATACCCTTTTTATTCCAAATATGGCACAGGTTATTTATTTTACCAAGCATTTTCATTAACAGCTTAATGACTGTGGCTACACCTACATGGTTAAAAACCCATCTTTACTCAGCTGCATGCATTAGTGGCATACACGTGTTATATAATATCATACTGCATTACGGCATTATCTGGTACAGGCATTTTGAAATACACGGTGATAAATAAAGTGATCAGTGAGCTGAGACAGAGAATGCTTTGGCCAAGTTGCACTACCAGTATTAAACATTAAATGTCAAAATATTTGCCAGTCCAAACTACCCCTTCACACACACATTAACAAACTGCTATTAGGTCACTTGACAGTACATTTGGTATTTCAGATATTTTTTGTATTTTGGCCTTTTAGTGGCTATAGAAAGCTCTGGGATTGCTGACCGCTATGCATATACAATAACAGTGCAACTCTGATGCAAAATAATGGAGTGTACAAATCATTAGACAGTGATCTGATTACATTATGCAAACAACTACCTTAATGTTCTTTAAGCTGCAACCAAAATGGTGAACGGTCTCACAAGAATCTCCAGTCAGTGGACTTGGGGCTGGTTTAACAAAGACACAAATATGATTGACAGTCTCTGCAAGGACATGGTCCACACACACGTTCATCAATTTTACCCAAATTAGACCTATTTGTTTTGTTGGACCTGTTAGGGTGGGACCACCCACGTGTTTTCAGTTAGCTCTCTGCTCAGGTTAAAGTTAGGGGGAGCTTTTGTGAGAATGTGTGTACTTACAGTAATGGTAAAGGTGTACGTTGTCCCGCTCCTACAGGTGTTACCAAAAAAAATAAAATGCAGACTGATGGAGTTGTCAGTCAAGCAGTCTAAACACATCCATACAGTTCTGAGAAATACACTTAGGCAAAATAGGTGGGAACAAACCAAACCAAAACATGTCCAACCACGCTACAGCTTGACACTGTTACCTGATGTAACCTCCAACAGAAAACAAAGAGATGAGTGAAGTATGCTTTCCTGTTTTCAAACACAGTTGTCAGATGGTATGCATGTTCCTAAGTAAGCCTGGGGTTAAAGTGTCAGGCTTTCTTTCTGTTAAACTGTCAAACATCCTCATTTTAGCATAAAACTAACCGTAAAACCCATCTCCACGGACCCCTCTAACATACAATATTTGTGAAACCAGCCCTAGTCACATAAGAATGGGAGCTTTTTGCTTTCACATGAGGTTTTTTCACAAATTCCAGAGTGTAAAGCATCTGAATGTTGGCTTTTCTCCTCTTGTGCCATTTTGACTTGTGGACATGAGGCAGGTCAAAATCAAATGCCAAACAAGCGGACCAAATGACACCAATTCAACATACGATCACCTTTATAATGTGGCTACACACTTGTCCAGAGCATTCAGTGGCATTCATTTTTGATCCTCATCTATTGGTGTGGTTGTGAGTGCAGGTTTGTGCTTTTACAGTATCAATTCTGTCTTGCAAGTATTATGGAACAATCCCAAAACACTTTCCATTAACATTATAAATAAACCTGCACCGACAAATGGGTTTGCAAATTAACAAGTTGTAGGGATGGTTGAGAAAATATTTAGTGCTGTGTGGACTAACAGAGTGGTTCTGTATAACAAGCAGGAGAGACATCCTCTGGACTCAAGAGTACATGGTCAACTGAAGCCACTGAAAAGACAAGAGCAGAGGAGATGTTTTATGTAAAAAATAAATAAATAAAAAACTGTTCCTTTCAACTAAATCAAATGCTTTTACAATAACAGATCAGTTTACCTCCTGACAATTGACTTTGATTGTCCCATTGTTATCCTTATCCAGGGTTTTGAAGGCACCTGAATCAGAACAGAAGTTAAGCCCACAACTCCTCCAGTTTACCAGTCAGTCATTGTTATTACACAGGCAAAGCTGCTAAATCAATAAATAAATCCATCTTTCAAAACTTACGGCACATGGCATCCAGCCTCACAAGGCAGCCAATGTAATTGTCAAAATCCATGTTCCCATTTTCATCACTGTATCTGCGAATTATCATCTGGAACAGCTGGTCATTGAGGGGGAAGCCTGGGGAAGAGATGATATTAAACAGCAAGTATACAAAGCATACACGTTACGATTGGGTAGGATTCCGGTTTTGCCAGTAGAAGCTTGCACCCATCTGATTTTATGCAAAGCAACTCAACTGGCATTTGTCATTTTGAGATTTTCTTGCCATTTAAAAAAGAAGACAGGAATTTAAAACTGTAGTAGTAAAATACAGCTGGGTTCAAGAAATGTAACAACCACCTCACTAATAGTTAAAACAAACATAAAAAATTGTTAAATGTTAATTTATAACGTAATGTTGACTGAACGCAAAAGGTGGAACTCGTGGAAGTGCAGCGCCCGGACAGTCTGCGGCCTGCACATAACAGAGGTCAGTGTTCCCCCTGTATTCAGCACACCACCGCTGCAGAATGAATAACCACCCCACTAACATGTCTCTCCTCGCACACTGTGCGAGCATGGTGACACTCAAAGCTCGGCTAGCTCCCTGCTTATCCTGTGTGAGTGGCCGAACGAATGAGAGAGAGCGAGCAGCAGAACATAACGGTAAAAGAAAAATATTAGCAGTAAATTTCAGTCTGGTAGTAAATGTGCGGTGTAGGTCACAATGTCTCTGTTAATAGCGGTCGTCTTATGTGCACATGTTCACTCGCACAGACTTTGCTCGGTACGTTAAGAGTCATGGACCAGGTAAAGCCAAAGTAGACACCAGAGTGCAATTGTTGTGATGTTGTCATCGCCAATAGAAGATGGCATCGTCCATCAGCCCAACCCTAATCAATATGCATCGCTAATCGTTGTATAATCGCATTGCAGTCCTCTGAATTGTAATCTTATCATATCATGACGTGCCTAGAGATTCCCAGCCCTATTAAATATAACCCAGTCCCTGACAACCGTCATGTCACTGCTTATCACATCTATTTGCTATGTTAGCAGGGTAGCTAGCCAACTGTCAACGTAGCAGACTGAAAGGTAAGTAAGAAGCCTTGTTTTGATCCACTCCTGTTAATCCTGTAAAAGTTACTGTATTCCACTGTTAATACAATATCAACACTTCCTGTATTCATTTTCAAATTAAAAGCCATCTAGCGTCTCAGTGGACAGAAACCCATCAAATCTTAACATGTCCTCATCAACACAAACATATATAAATAACTGGTGTGATAGTCAAATCATTAACCCTTAACATAGCAGCTCAAAGATGAGGCTTTCTAAAGAGCTCAGAAAAATTTGACTGGATGTCTTTTTGTGTCAAGGTGTCAATATTTAACTAGCGTTCATTAGCCATACGTGACAATCCAGTTATGCCAGCAGAAGCTAAGCTAAACCTAACCTTACAAATTCCACATTTTATAGATTTATAATGGTAAAATGATCATATGTACATACATAACTACATGTCGATTTCTAGCTTATGAAACAACTATCCAAATTCAATATTTTCTATGGTTCAAACATGCCCGGCCACATGACCCTTTTGTAAGTTCTTACTGCATCCATGACTATTGCTTTACCTGTTTTACCTGTACTGGCTGTTATAACTGGAGTTACTAAACTTTTGTTTTTCCTCCATCTTTTCAGTGGCTGTGCGTACATTTAAAACAACAGAAATAAAATAAATCTCACCAGCAGCTGTGAAAGCTTTGGGCAGCTCATCTGCACTGATGACACCGGAGTTATCAGCGTCATAGGCTTTGTAGACTCCCTATGACAATGACAACAATGAAAATAATGTATTTAAAGCATTTATACTTTGTGAAAGTTTCATAGTCTGCTCATTCAGAATCTAGAAAGAGAACAAAATCTCTAACAACCTACATAGCTGCCAATATCAACGTAACAACTATGAGAGAAATAACTTCAAAAATGAAAACTAAAATGATAAATAATCTTTTAAGTTTGGTACTAGTAAGCTTAATTCAACAAGCACCAAACACATGTGTCACATCACAGTGTAAGTTGTTTCCAAGACTCATCTGACAGGAAATTAAATTACCTGTTCCACATTTAGCCAATTTAATAATGTGTGCCCTTCAGTATGCACAGTATACAGATTTATATCTAAGTAAAACATGGCGGTTAATCAAATTAAGTAGGTGTTTGGGCACATTGTACATTCAAATCAAAGTCATTCATAACATCACTACAGAGCTGATACTAGATGTCTTTTAAGCTACCGTTTCTTCTGTGTTCACTGTTACTGGATCCGATTAAGACTAGCCACAGGAATGTCACTGCCCAGCACAGAAACACGTGTGTAAGACATGTGTAGACCTGCTGTACTTGCCTGCCATTTCTTTATATTGTCCCAGAGGTGTTTGAATTCATGAAAGCCGAGTTTTCCAGTACTGTCACTCTAAAACAACATTAAGGAGAACAAGTGCTCTTTGTCGGCTCCAGCTTGAATAAACAGTTGTATTATTTGTGTATTTACCCAAGGTGTTGTTTTTTTTTTTTTACATGCCTTCCTCATTCATGTAGTAAAAAAAAGTCACAGTAGGGAATGAATATCAACATTTTGTCTGACTTGAACACTGCAGTTGGGGTTTACACCACAAATGACATGGATCACATAACTCCAATTTAGCTACCTTTACACTGTTTTCTAGTTAATTGTGCAATTAATATTCATCTCTAATAAACACAATAAATCTTACAATGCCCTGTTCACACAAGTCAGGCATAATCTTTTATCTTTCCGCAGCCTTAATGAGCTGTGGGTGTGAGAGCGTCTGGTGAAGCAACACGTTCCTTTATAGCCAAATGTTGATTTATTTGTTCTGTTCTGTGTATTTTTACAGTACTGTCACTGTCAGCTTCATATTGTCACTGAGAACACATTAAGCCTATTACTGATAGAAAGGATACATCCATGACTGCTACCATGCTCCTGCAAGACTCAATGCTGAAGCCATCCGTCTTCAGGTCTCCACCTGAAATACAAGAAAAACAATCAATTCACCATTTCTTTTAAAAACACTAAAATGTGTAAATACTGTAAAAAGACTGAATCACAACTGAAGAGTTAGAGATATACTCTAATCATGACACACACAAACATGTCTTACGCTTCGCAATGATTCTGTTTAGGATGTTCATCAGCTCAGTTGGGCTCACTTCCATGTCCTGTATGAGACATGTTTAACAGTGTAAGGAGCAGCAGAAATGTGTACAGACACCCAACTGTATGGTGTAACATCACAGACAATGGAGAAACATTCTTTGAACAGTTAAAAACACCCTTAAGTACTAGTGGAATAGAATATACATATTATATAGTGTGGTTACTGCAGAAAAACAATAGAGAAGTACATAGACATAGCACTCACATCTCCAGCGAGTTGCTGGAAGACTCTGCGGAACTGTTTCTCCTCTTCGCTCTCATGCTGCTCTGCAAACTGAACTGGCCTGCGTGGTGGAGGCTGCAGGACAGAGTCTCAGCATTAGAATCCAGAGGTGGGGGAACAGTGATGGTCAGATAGAGTGGTAATGTAATGACTGTTACTCACTGGGGCAGATGGCGTAAACTGGGCTGGATCGATGTTGCTACAAAGACAGGATCAGAAATTAAGAGACACGTTAAGCCGCAAACCACCTTTTTTGGCCTAGCTAGCTTTGTGGTGATTCTCACCTGACAACATCAATGATGCCACTGATAAATTGTTTGGCAAAAAACATCTTCACGTCAACTGTGAATGCAAAATGCAACATACGTTAGGCAAAAGACAGACACCTAAAACCAGTCCAGATTCTTGGAAATGCTCCTTCAGTAACTATGGGATCCACCGTCTGACAATGTGTTTCAGTTGCCTGGTTCTGTGAAAAGGTATGTCTCAGAAAAAAATTGATAGAAATATAATTGGACAATTAACAATACAAATCTAAAAGCACGAGTAGATGCCATACACAAATAAACCTAATATACACTGACAATGCAATGGCAATGTCAACTATTACAAACATGTAACTTAATGGTTTAAACATCGTTCACTATTATATATTCATGCTATATTAACCGGTGTGGGGTAAGTTAATGCAGTCAGAAGCTAGCTAACGTTACAGCAGCACTGGCTGAGCTTGTTTTCAAAGTTAAGAGTCGAGTGAGCAGGACACCCACTAGCCCCTCACAAAATGTTTCCCGTTATGGAAAAATAATCCATTGCCGCACCCAGATTGCGCAAAACAGAGCTGATTTAAAAGGTTGTCTTAGTGCATCACACTTTTATAGTAATATCTTTGAACTTTAAAAAGCAAACTAGTGTGTGAAATGTGGGCATTTCAAAGTTGAAAGGGTAAGTTAAGTTAATGTACTCTAAACTCGCAGGAGAAGATCGAGCTAACGCGTTCGAAGATTAGCATTATGTCAGGTTAGCTTGTGGCATTAACCCTATCAACTGCGACTGTCTAATGCCGCTGAAACACTGTGTAACGTTAAATCATGCAACCTCTTCATAGTACGGAGTTAAGCCTGGTCGTTAACAGTTACTGAAGATGGCATAATTATGAAGTATCTTGCATAACTAACTTTAGCATTAAGTTAGCTAAGCAGTTAACGTTAACTTCCGTGGATGTTTAACGTTACGTCAAATCCTGCCAATCTCGGAATTACCGTTATTACTACCAATCTAATCCTTCATCGGTTTGATGATAAACACTGTTCATCTTTTACGTTACCGTAAGAACACAGCACTTTTAAAGTAGAAGGCAGAATATCTGACTGAGTTCGTGAGTTCCACTAACCTCAGCTGGCAGGAAGATTTGTCAACACGCCCCAAATAACGCTGCACAGAGGAACTGCGACGCAAGAGGAGCTCTCGGTTTCTGCAGTTATTTCCGGTTTTGATTCGGGGTTCAGTAAAGGAGGACTTTGGTAAAGATTATTGGTTCGATATGATGCGATACACTTAACTAATTCTGTTTATTACCTGGTGTCTGTTTAAGAAAGGCTTTCAACTCATAAATGTCAACCGTTTTCAGATTTAGACTTGCGTAGTGTGATGTTGTTCAGGGGATGTTTTACGAAAAATGTTTAAACGATGCAATTGTATTTTGTTGTTATTGAAAACAAACATTATTTGCCGTTCAGGACGTCTCATCAAATTATGCTGAACATTTTTGACCGACATTTCACGTAGCAGTGCAGAAACGTACACGACAGTATTTCCCGGAAAGGCGATTTTCTCTTTACAGTTATATTATCTTTGTTGCATTTCGCTTTTCCTCTTTTAATTCTGTTTTAAAAATTTAGTTATTATTGCACGTTGTGCGAATTCAGTTAAAGCATGTTCTTGCCACCAGCTGACGTGAAATGTGAACCTGGGAAGCTGTTTTATAAAATGTAGCCTACTGTACTTACCTTTATTGTTTAGATAGAAGTGTTGTTAGATGTTTCCAATGTGTAAATAGACTATGTCTTCCTGTGAAAATGCTTTGGGTTTTTTGCCCCCCTGAGTATACACTTCCAAAACATGTTTGATGACAACGTTTTAAACACACGAAAGTGGTAGATTTACTACAGGCCTTCAAACGACTACAATTAAACACTTTTAAGATTTACTCAAAGTGGGTTTTCCCTTTTAGCCAACAGAAGCTGTAGGTCAAGATAGGACTGTGTGCTCAGTGAACATAGCTAAACAGGATGCAGTATATGAACATCTAGAAAAGTGGTTGTTTTATTCCATGATAACAGTTGTCTGATAGTGTTATGGTTGCTGGACAGAGAAGACCCAAAAGCAACGCCCAGGTGAAAGACGATTTATTGAGGGAAAAAGGGGTGGAGGAAGTGGAGGTGAGGGAGAGGTGGATGCCGGGGGAACACGGGCACGGGGGACCGAGGAGCAAATAGGGCAGAGGGGACTGAGGTTGAGGGGCCGAGGAAGAGAGGAGGACTGACCGGGGGGTTGGTGGAGGAGTGTGGTGGCAGGCTGACTGTGAGGCACGAGGGGGAGTCCGGGAGGGTGCCGTGGAAGATGCCCGAGGGGAAAGGGCAGGCAGGCAAGCCCAGCTGACTAGACGAAGGATGGAGGTGAGTGGACCTGGGGAAAGACAGACAGGATTAGTAACAGAGATGTGGCACCAGGTCAGGAGCAACGACAATGAAGCAGCGATTGTATGGAGAACCGGGGTTGATATACTGGCAGGGATGGAGTTGATTGTAGCATGTGTGGCAGGCAGAGGAGGTGGCTGACGAGGTGCAGGTGTGGGTCTTCAGCTGGGCTCAGGAGCGGAGAGAGAGAGGGAGAACACAAGCAAGGGGAGCAGAGGAGACAGACAGGCAGGCAGGCCAAAACACAAGGGAAAAACAGAATCGCAAGAAAATAGGAGAAATAAACAGGACACTCACCGTCAGCCGGGCTGCCACCACAACAAGTTAGAGCACAAGGCTAGTTGGCTACAGTGAACAGATGAATCAGTTGTAAGCTCAAGCTTAGAATTATCAGAGCTGTAAATACTAAAAACACACCATTAAAGAGATCAACAAATTAGAATATAAGCAATATATTACAAATGAAGTTCATATATTGACATTATACTAATTATGACAGCATGTTTTTCCCGTGTGTAGAAAACTGTGCTTCCCTCTCACAGAGCCTGATTTTATTATAGTTTTGTCTACTTTGTATTGTCTGTCTATTCTGCAGGTTTATAACCTTGTGAGCACTCTGATCAGGAACGTCAGTCACTTTGTCACTCCACTAACCATTACTGAATGCTACACTAGGAAAATGACACTGATCTTCATTTAGCCCTGGAGCTCCTTCATTGACCCATGTTGGTCCCTGGACCCTACCACTGACAGCTAATGCTCCAAGGCCGCATGGAGCTTGAGCAGGATGTTTATTCATACATCATTCCATTTTACTTTGTTATCTTTAAGTGAGAGATTTCTTTGGAGAAGAATATTTGTTTGGCACTTCATAGAGGAACTGGAGCACTGTTAAAAAGCAATCCCTCTGAAGATTTGCCAATGGACTTGGGGCATGTTTAAAATGATAGCACACCACATTGAATAATTAAACACAGCTTAATGGGAACGGAGAGAAATTGTGTTTTCATTTATTTTGACAAAATCCTATTCTCTGATAACTGGATCATATAAGCAGTGATTACCCCATACTTGTAATGGATTGTTTCAAACTGCCACTGTGTAGACTGATATCAAGGAAAACTGTTTTTTTTTTTTTTTGTGGAGATTGAGAATTATTCACAGATGTAATTATCAAATGCCCATTCAAGTGCACTCCTATGACCTTTGTGGTATGTCGTTCCCCATCTCTCTGTCCTGTCATTTCCTCTCAAACTAACGTTACCAAGATGTGTTCTGTCTCAGCTTTACAGAACACTTACTGAAATGAATGGCCAAGTGATGTAAAAATGGTTCAATATGAATAATTTGAATATTGGCAAGATCACACACTAGAATGGGTATTTCCTTAAGAAAATGCGTGTGAGAGCTGCCAGCTATTTATTGCGATTGCTACCGCTGTTGTTGCAATGTGCAGCTCCATCATCTAAGAGACTCAATGATGTGCTGCACACTTGTTCAGTGAACATATGTGTTAAGTTTGGCCCCCTTTTCATTAATATGCTGTGAGCAGGGTTTTGTCCATCAATCTCTGGATCTGGAGCAAGAGCAAGACCTCCACCACCGGACTACTCGGATACACTGTGAAGGGAAGGCTTTCAAGTTTCTTTGTCAATCATGTGTTATTCTGACAAAAAAAATGGCCCCTAAGCACCAATGGAAGGCATGTTTTGCTTATAAACATATTTTCTGTCATGGCTACTCCACTGTTGAAGAATAAAATAAATAAAACAACAAAGAATTGTGCTGTGAAAGACTTAATAACATGTTAACAATGATTCCATTTAGAAAGACTAACACATATAATTTTGAAAGTAACCCCTTAAATCAAGTTTGAGCTTCAAACAACACAGTGAAATCGCAAGTTTTAATATTAATACATCACGACTCAAATCAATGTCAGGTACAAGAAGTAGTACTCTGAAAATTTTATGTTTGTTTATCTGTCAATGCAGCTGTTCTTATCAAATGAAACAGGCACATCACTCCTGGTTTCAATAGTAAACCACCATAAGACTGACAATTACCAACAAAAATCACTATATTCTAAGCAGACACGTTTAACAAAACATAAATCACAAAGTAACTTTTGTGTTTTAATACAAATAAGAGACTTATTAGCAAATTTGAACAAAACTTTCTTCACCGCCATGCATCATGGGAATTCTGAGGGGTGCTATACGGCAGCCTAAGTCCATCCGTCAAAATTCCCATGATGCATGGCGGTGAAGAAAGTAGAAACCCATTCATTTTAAAATGCATAAAAATATTAATATAAGCTGCAGCTCTCACACTAATCATCTGCCTTACATGCTACATCTCTACATGGGGGAGGGGGGATCAGCCACAGAACAGCACCCCCCTCAGGTTTAACTGGCACAACATGGGGTTGAACACAGGTTCAACAGCTGAAGGACAACAACTGTTTGTTCACCATGCTGGCTCCATAGTGGCACCATAGGCATTCGAAAATGACAGTTGCAGATTTTTGACTGTGTGTGTGTATGTGTGAGTGCATGTGCATGTAAGTGCTGAATAAAACCAGCAGGTGGAGTCAGAGAGCATTTGCCAGAGCTGAGTTAAGGCAAACACACTACTGAATATTCTGCATTCAGCATCCAAATACTCTTGGTATAAGTAATTTACATAAATGCTGATCTGTCTACAATTAGCTGAATGTATCTGTTTTCTATTGCTGGTGATGAACCACTCTGTCAGCACTGCTACATTTTAGACGGGCCTATGAAATTCTGCCTTTCTGTATTTTTTGTGACAGTGATATGGAGGGTTGGCATCCAAAATAGCCATTTTAAGCATGACAGGGTTCCTGATTAATCATAAGAATGTTTCACTAAGTAGTTCACAAGAGGCTCTTCACCCACACCACTCAGCAACAAACTAACCTCTGATATTTGTGCCTATGACCTTTAGAATCTAAATATCTCTCCCTGCTAACACTGTAAAAAAAATTATCCTGGCACCATATATCACTGTCTAATTCACATATTCTTCATAAAATCATGAAAAAAATTTATTTATCCAATCGAGTGTTCTTACTTTGACAATGGAGTCTTTTGAATTCAAGCAACTGGCTGAGTTTGTCTCTGTGCTGCTGTGTTTTTATTATAGCTACATCTCCTCTTAATCCCTCATGGTCAACACCAACATGGTTGCCTTGACAGTGCAGACACTTCACTTGCTCTCTCCTCAACTGATAAGTCTCAGTTGTACCACCTTCCCCTCTCTCTACTGATAGAAAAGGGATTCATAAATACAACGGCAACATGCCCATGTACAAAGTGTTCATGGCTGCTGCCGCCACTTGCAATAATATTCCACTTTCAAACATCTCTCTATTTTCTGCCCTCAAAATCTCACATGGAATCATGAAGAATCTTTATTTCTCAGGAAAGTTACAGCTGTGACAGCACTGCTGGCATATAATCTCTTTGATTTTCACAACTGCTACTAATTTACAAAATTATATATATATACATAAGTTCAGCCACTGCATCACTGTCAGTGGCTGACAAACTCAGGTGCAGTGCATTAAACTCAGGGATACGTGTTATCATGGCACATACTACACAAGTAAAATGTGCCGTTTACTGTGAGACTTTTTGAATGCATGTGTTTCAATATATCTGGAGTGTAACCTGATATTCAAGATGTGATCATATATATGATGCGCAGTGCAGAAACAGTGATATCTATCCTTCAGATCCCACTCCAGCTAAAATTACTCCATCCATGAAATAGAGGTATCCATGGTTACATCAGGAGCCATGTTAAAGGGTGCCTCAGTGTATCTCTATTCTCTGGCAGTCACCACCTTTTTCCTCATCCATCTTTTGAAAGAAATCACCGTGACACCTCAAGGTTTCCGACAGCTATGATTTAGTTTTGCAAATGTGATTTGCAGTGAATCATTTCAATAACATTGATGAAGACAGACTGGCTATTAAATGTAATCTAAATTATGAATGCAAACCATATTACCTCTGATGTTACCTGCTCGACTTTAAGAGAGTGAAATGCAGAGCTTATGTAGTTCCGTGCTAGAAAGTCTGCAGATTGAAATATTGTATAGGAGCATCCCGGTACGACATATTTGCAGTCTCCAGAACAACCTGTTACCTTGACAACGCAATTTTATCATTCAAGCCCATTGCTACCTTCTCTCACAGCAGGAATCAAATGTGCCTTAAATGTATACTGCTGCAGGGGTTTACACCTCAATTCAAGGTAAAAATGAGACATTGGATGGGTTGAGATGTGCAGAATAATTTACACTGGTAGGAAGGTGTTTTTGCTTAACAAAAAGCTGATTGAACAGTATGGTTAACGCAGGAAGATAAGGTTTAAAAATAAGACAATTAAGAATGAAAATGCTGTTATTTATCATCATAAATTAGAGAGAGGAGTTCAAAAATTAAAATTGGCAACATTTAATTCCCCAAATACAAGTGACCTCTGGGTGGCTACTATTGTGGCTCCAATGACTTACTCATGCAGTTATATGCCAAATTGTTTGGCCAAATTTGTTAGATAGTCATTCTAATGATTGTTATGCAAACTACATGCAAGCTTTCCATGAGGCAAGTCCATCTGCTGTTGTATCTCTTTCACTGAATTCCACAAGCATCCAGGAAGGAATTCAATGGTATTCCAGGTATCTAAATCAAATCAGCAATACTTTTATCTCTGGAAACCCAAAACAGTTAGAGAAAGTGGATACAAAGATGTGGCTGAATGTTTAATAAATACACGCTGGTATTCAGAATTTCAGAATTACTGAAATCATGAGTGCAAGCTCTGCTAAAAAAAATCATTTCTCCAGCACATAATTTTGGCCATACACCAAAAATGTTTTGAAATTCATTTATTGGCATCAGTTTTCTATATGCATTGATTTAAAAAGGTCCAAACGCTGTCTCCTTAGAGCCGTCTTCACACTGAAACACTGCCAAGAATAACATTAATGTGGATAAAACATAGGTCTAAAACATATCGGAACCAACTTTTAAAAAATCCACTGTTGTGTCTCAATTACTGCATCTTAGGTAGCTAAAACCACACAAATTCCCAGAAAACCTCCTGTGTACATGACTCCAGCATGGCAACAGCCCTGAA
Source organism: Micropterus dolomieu (assembly GCF_021292245.1). Classification (NCBI taxonomy): domain Eukaryota; kingdom Metazoa; phylum Chordata; class Actinopteri; order Centrarchiformes; family Centrarchidae; genus Micropterus; species Micropterus dolomieu. Next base: position 32,224,457 of record NC_060172.1, read on the forward strand.
TATATGTGTGTGATGTCACCTTCCTCGCTAGTGCAGCTGAGCTCAGAAGATTAGGAATGTGTTTGCTGGATAATGGACAAGGTCAAACAGTGTAGGAGGAATGGTTGTGTGGTAGATGGCTTGTGGACGGTGCATAAAAGTCATGGCAGTCTAACATGCTGCAGAACTTTGAATTGTACTCACTCAGCTTGAATGTGGTTCTGTGTAGATGTGATTGGGGCTGTGCTCAGAGCTCCGAGTTTGCATTCAGTTATATAAAACATTTCATTGGATTGTGCACCAATAATCCAATGTCAACCTGGTTAAAATCATATTGTGACTAAAGTGCATGCACTAATCATAATATCAACATTAAATTGATGATCACTGTTCATACGACTCTATGCATGGTTTAAATAGACATATTGTACCATTATTGGCTCACACTGAATATCAGAAGTTAGTCATATTATCCACCACTGACAGAGATTCCCTTCTGACCACAGCTATAAATGATTAAATCTAATTTATTCAGCTTGATTAAACTTGATTAAACAACAAAGGTCTAATCAGTCCCAGATTTGCTGTGCTTTGAATAGTGTAGTGCAATAAAGAGCCTGAAATGTTACTAAACTAAATTGGCTAAACATGAGCATGTTAGCATGCTGACATAAAAGCCTCACAGATGTTTGTTTCCTCTCTCTTTTTGCTAAATTCTAACTTATAATCAGCCCTCCCATGGTATAAACACACACCCAGGTGTTTTCAAATATGGTACATTACCCACTTAGACCTCTTCTCAGGATGTGTAGTTGTGTACAGACTGGGTTTGACAGACTTACATCTTCATCTGTCTGCTTAACAATTTTGGTCAGGTATTCACAGCATAGCTCCACCCATTTAATTAGATAGAATAAATCATATTTAATAATAATGAAAATATGTATCTGGGTGTGCTGGGCAAGTAGGTGTAAAATTGTGGTTTGGCCTTGGCCTGTAAAATCAGATAATCTTTCCATTTATTTTGCAGTGAAACCACCTGTGTTCAAAATGTGATCACAGAGAAGCCAAACATTTGAAGCTATCCCTTGGATGCTTAACTAAATGAACCAAATGTTCATGTTTGTAGATTGGCTCCAACCAAAGTCACTGCCACTCAAAACAACAAAACAAGCTTTTAAGATGAACAACATGAGATACTAAATGTAGTATCCTACCCTCAGTAAACAAAACCAACTCTAAAATAAATTCATGAAATTTATGCTGCTTTTCACGCATAATTGTTGTACCTTAATCTGATTCCTCATTATATGAGCATTGTGTCCATGTAAACATAGCCATTGTTCACATTTATTATGTGCTCAGATTCAGCACTCCAGAAATCGATCTATTCACAGAATGTGTTAGTTGCAATTATATAAACACTCAACCTTTCAATCAAGTGAGACAGAGCACAGGAACAAGGTGGAGAATAAAAAGAACAGAAGACAAGTGATGTTAAAATGAACATTTATAATGACTCTTTGTTGCCGTCGCAAAAATAATCTTTAAAAAACAATTCAATTATTAACACTGAAATGCTGACTTCACTGGTAGTCCACGAGTCATAAAACACAACTCACTGAATTTCTTTTACAAACACAGTACTACAGTTACATTAAATAGTCATTACCGTTAAATCTATTAATGAATAATGTTCAAATAAACTAATAATAAAAACAATGACACTTTTAAAATCCTCTCATTCCCTCACCATAGTAGCTGTTGTCTTTTTATCAACAGTGTATCATTTAGAAAATATACTGCTTCTTAGATGTTTCTCTGACAAAAGCAGAAAACAGACTGGCAGCATAACAATAATGGTACATGAGCTCAAACGTCATACAATTAGGGTGATGTTTTTCAAGGGGAGTGGAAATGGGACGTAACCATTCCAGTGATCTAACATTTAGTTATGTAGGCTGGCTGCCTTTTGGCTCAGTGTGGAATTATTTGGCACTCTTGCTGACAATATTTGCCATAAAAAGCTTTCACAATTTTGGCACAAGAAGACATTTTCCTCCCATTTCTGAATATATTCAGAGAACATTTTCATTTTAAAAGACATATAAATGCTGTCCTAGAAAGCCCTTTAGGTAGTTAACACTGTGGACTTTCACTGATTCTCCTCTTCACAAACGAAAGACAGAACTGTTGTCATTAATATCAAAGAGAAATGTACCCAATCAACAAAACATCACTCGTCTTAGCTTGGAATATTTGATCTTATGCTGTCAGTCCATTTTTTTTCTGAGATGGAAAGAACAGAGGTCAACCAAAGTAAAACCAAACCCCGAAAGAAAATTTACAATGATGTGAAAATGGTTGCAAGGTACTGACATGCTTTCTTCAGTTTCCACTTAAGCAAGCGTTCAACCCTGCAGAATTGTCCAGATAACCAGAAAACAAACGAACAGTCTTGCAGAGTTTGACAGTAGTGCTGTAAAATTTATAACACATACATGAGTTCTTGGGGATGGAGAAGGTCAACTAAGTTCATGGGAGGTTCAGGGGGTCAAAGACAAAAATGGCCTCATGTCTGGTTGGCAAAGAATCCTCTATTTTCTCAGACGAAAGGGCTCAGAAATACTTTAATCCGTTCATTTAAAGGGCGGACACAGTAGCAGGTGCTCAGTGTAATGAAACAATATTCGTGATATCTTGTAGGCTGAGCGAGTGAGACTCAGGGAGACAAGGTTTTAAGAGAGGAGCAAGCAGCCCTTGCCACTTTGTAGCATTTAAAACCAGTCCTAGCCTTCTTGGGAAAGGGATCCGTGGGGGGCGGATTAACGTCCGGGATACATTTGGAGTGAAAATAAAAACAAACATAACAACTTTTGGAATGATACTGTAATTCGTTTGGCATTCAGATGTGAAGCAGTAACTGCATTGACAGGGGTTTGTAAAACACAATAGAAAGAGAGAAATATCATTCATGTAACTAGGCCACTCAAAGTCTAATAGGTTTCCTCTGTGATTTTTATCATGTTGAGGTGGCAGAGGCAATCTTCATTTTGCTGGTGCCGATTATGTATCTCAGATCTGACCGTTGTATCAACCAGACCTCGAGCTTGCATCCCTCAGTTCCTTCAGCCCAGTGGTACAGTCCCAATTTGCTGAAGAAATAAAAACCCTTTTCGAATTTGTGATTTGAAGCAAAAGAGGATGCAAAAGGACAAATGTCTACAGATCCCTCCTTGTTTCACATGTTAAAAACAAAGCACTCAGTGATTGACACAAACCTCTGCTGAAGGGAATGTGAAGGAGAAACCTTCAAGTGAGGAAACAGGTGCTACTTTTCTATTTTGTCTGAGACTCCAGCCCTTTCCATCGTTCATGAGACCCACCACGATCAGGAAATAATAAATAAAAGTAACACAAGAGCAACAGCAAATAATGTCAAACAAAATCCAATAAACTGTTGAAAGCCAACATAGTTTGTTTCATTTCATTTCCAATATGACCCACTGATCAGTAAAGTGCATTTATGCAACACCAAACAAACAAGATAATGTTGACAGCGAATCGGAAGTTGTGTTAAAACATATCTGGTTCATGACTATGGCCGTGTGAGGCCTACCTGACTATAGCTGAAATCCGACATAGATATTAACTCTACATGTATGTGACATTCCTGCCCTGAATTTACATTAAAGACTGATAACATTCAACAGAAATAAAAAAAGAATAAATGGGTACATTCATAGATTAGATCTGGGCTTTTAAGCTATGACATAAATAAAAATCCGAAAAACATTATGGGGCAGGTTATATGAGGTTCAACCTGTTTCTAAAAGAAATGCATGCCTGATATCCTAAAAGAGCAGAACACAAGGAGCCAATGCACTGAATAACATTTTCACGTTTGCTTGTTTCACATTTTTAATACTCCTCACTGTACCTAAAAATCAAAATATCTTCTCTGATGACGTGTAGAGAGATGAACTTGATTGATGAGGAGTGGATCTGAGATGTCTGTGTGTGTGTGTGTGTGTGTGTGTGTGTGTGTGTGTGTGTTTGTGTGTCTTTTTTTTGGGCCAACATGACAATAATGAGCTCCCTCCCAACTCACGACATAAAAAACAACCTTTTTAACATGAGGCGAGTAAACTTAAGTGCTTTACATTTGACTGCATGCAGCGTCATGTCTTTGAATGTTGCGAGACACCTCGCAAATTTTTGTAATTTTTTTTTCCTCCATAATTTACTTTGATACCATGCAATAGAAGACGTGCAAAAAGATAACACCTAACTCCACAAACACATTTTTGATTGTTAATGGTATGTTATGAATGCTTATAACATGTTATGCTTAGTCCATGCTGGCCTATAGAGACATTTGTGAGACAGCAGTACTTAAGCCACAGGTCAAACAAACACACAAGGGATGCATGGAGTGTAAAACAACATGGATCCATAAAAATCACAATCTTTAACTCTTACTCTATGTAACTATGGGATAAAACAATGCACAAAAAGTTCTTTGTCCTTTGTTTTCTTAAGTAATGTATTTGATTATCTTTTCTTAACTTAAAAGACAGTGTTTGATTGGCACTTGATCAGCACTTCTAAACAAGTTATTGATATCTAACATTTGATCGCACATCTACAAATTCAGAAGCTGCGGAGGTCTAGTTTGGCACAGGTTGTACTATGGAGTCTATTATTACTTTTACTATCTTACCAGTACTGTATAGTATACTATACACCTCGTTTTATGCTCCAGCCTTTTAGAGCATGTTTCTAATCAACAGACCAGACATCTTTTCAACTAAAATATTTTTGTATAGTTTACTTATCAAATAGCAGCATTTTCATAACTTACAAAAAGTACATGTAAACCTATTCATTCAAAATCTTAGTAATTTCAAAGGTTCATACAACAGACATAAAACACAAAACAGGACAACATGCTACTATATTGCTTCCAATATTCTTTACATTTTCTTACTGTCAAACTAAATCATCAATGACAGAAATATGGACACCACCGGCTGATGATGAGTCATCATAATGCACAAACAAATCGCGAAGCTAATCTTAATCAGGCTTAGTTGGCACTCTCATCATCCACACAAATATAACATAGTTCACATTGTATCGACAACGCTGGACTGCATTTGGACTACAAACTAGAATAGCTACAATAAAGTACATTTAGATCATATGACATGACATATTGTATTCCACAAAAATGAATTCTAGTCATTTTCAGATAAGAGGATATGCATAAAGGATGTCATTGTTTCGGCTTGAGGTCACAAACAAGTTCCCACCTTACTCTCACTATCTTATGCATTCTGTCCTTACTATGCTTTGTTTAGAGGCTGAAATATGAGCTCAGTTTGTTCAGCCAACATATGAATATTCAACCAAGATTTGCCTCCTTTTGGAAGAAAAATCACCTTATCTTCCCGTTAAAGGCCATAGTTCACAGTCTAAACTTCTGTAAATCCTACTTGTTCTTCTTATATAGGGAATTTGATACTTTGAGCTAACGTTGCTGGTTGGTCTTGTGGGTGTCACAGTTTTGGAGGCAGGTGTTTTCTGTGCATTTTAGCCTTGTGAACTCTACGGCCTGGGAAAATATTTTCATACCCTTTTGACCTATAGTGCATAACTCCCACCAGCAGCACACCCAACACACCGCCCATGAGAAGACAAGACAGGAGGAAGGAGAAAGAGGGGGAGAGCACAGTGTAGGAAGAAGCACGGACAGGGATTAGGACACAGGAGGAATCCCGGAACAGTGAGAAACAGCATCATGCAAGGGGAATAAAATGTTGAGAGAAAGAGGAAAGTTAATGAGGGGCAGAGAGAAATAGTATTTGGCACAATGTATAGATCAGAGAGCTTTGAAGGGGAGCTCTCTGCAGTCATGCAGTCCAGTTGCATTGATAAAACATCCCCTTGTTTTGTGCTTGTATCTTATTATATGCTAAATTCTTGGGCAGTAAAAGGTTATCTATGCTATGATTTCATTAGTGGCCACATTGTAGTTATGGATGACTGTGAAGCCTTCCAGACACGTAGTGAAAGGAACGATTTCAGTCAGGAAGAAAGGCTCGCTGTTGCAATTGCCACGCATAATGTTCAGACACAAAGAGTTGCTTCAAACACTTTCAAATCCATTTACTTTCAAACATGAGTTATGAAAAAGAAAAAGAGAACACGCTATTCATTAACTTTCCCAAAAAAGGGAGTGGTTCTGATTTGCTTGGACACTTATCAGCACCAACCCTCACAGCCGTGTATTCAGGAAGCTGATCATAGAGCTTGGGTTGATGGGGACAATTGAAAGATGTCTCTAGAGTGGGGAAGTGGACGTAATAGGACTGGAGAATACAGTGCAGGAAAATGTGGTGGGAATAATTTGTGGTTCGCTAATTTAAGTGCAGTGCATTGGTACTGGTAAACAGAAACATCACAAGACGCTGGAGTATAAATGCTCTTGTGGAGAGATCCCTTCTGTCAGTATTGGTAGGTCTTGTGTATGTGACATAGATGTGCACATTAAAATATACTCACATCCCAGCAGGGACAGACACGCTTTACATTGTGTTCTTAATGTCTCACAGTGCAGTCTTCAGAGACCCAGTGTACTCAGGATGAACACCATGGATAGCAGCACAGAAGGAAGCCAAGGTAATCTTCGAATGCTTGGAAATGCTCTAGACAATTAGCCTCCCTGCATTAGACAAACAATTGCCCATAAAAGACAACGATGCCAAAACATTTCATGATGTTTTATTACGTGCTCCACCTAAAGTTAGTGAGCGTTAACGTGTTTTGAGAACGATAACAGTCTGCCTGGATGAACTGCAGAGTCTGTTTGTTTTTGTCTTGATACAAATTAGGAAGGATGGCTCACAGAAAAAAGTGAGTCCAAACCTTCTTTTCAAGTGTCATTCTACTTCCCTTTCATTAGTGTATGTCTCTTGACTATTTGGTACCCTTAATGTAAAGGCAATAGATTCTTTCTTTGTTCACAGATATTGGTTCATACAGTTTTTCTTATCAAAATGCTTTTGTAGTGCTTAGTTCTCTTTGCGAACTGAACTGGTTAGACACTGCTTCAAGGTAGTCTGAGCTTTAAGTTAATTCTTGGGAGTTACAAATGTGTGACTAAGGCAAAAATATTGTCAGGTAAAATGTAGAGTATGGCCAATTTTTAGGGGGAAAAAAAGACCTGCATTGGGAGTGAGGATGGAAATATTAAGACTGGATTGCTTTTCATCATGAAATGCTGAAATCAATCCTTTTTCATTAGGTGAGAGGCTGGGTCAGATCCAACGGGCTACTAATGGCTGGACGACACATCAAGTAAATCAAGTAGAGAGAATAGTCGCCAGAGAGATTCTGATTTCATGGTAAAGTAGATATAAATCTAATCCTATAGCACCAAGAAAGGGTTAAACAACAACATATTTCTGTGTGTTTGTAGCTGTGACTGAATATGCAAATACGTTTCAGAGTTTGTGGGTTTGTGGGAGCATTATCTATGTGTGTTCATGTAAAATATATTTATACATTCCTGTGTGTCTCCTCTATCCTCTCACATTGATTATTTAACCCCTGAACTATACTTGCAGACAGCAACAGTGAAGTTCAGACTGGGTTTGAGTTATACATTTCTTTCACTGCAACACAATATTTGATCCCTGTAAATAAAAAATAGCAATAGGCTAATATTGTTTTTACATTCAGATCAACCTGCATTCACAGGTTTAAATTATCTATTTGTGTTTGAATGAGACCATGTCAATAAATAAAGGATGAAAATATAAAATACCCAAATTTAGAAACTTCAATCATGATATGAGCCAGAATTCAACATATGTCAACATAGATATGATTTCTTTGAAGAAATTATACTCAGATTGCTTCCCCATAAACTGAGATGACCTCAGGTGCTTGTCATAAAACCTCTCCCCTGTTAACAATGCCTTCTGCATTGTATACAAAGAGCAAGGTTTGTAAAACAGCTCTATCAGCTGGCTGGAACTTCATCTCACACGCTCAACTCACCGGGAGCTGAGGTTTGCAACTGAAATTAAAACCAACAAAACCCAAACAGAAAAAGGAAAATAAAACAGCTATGAGGTTTTGGAGGAGGGTGATACCCTGCGGCCTCACCCTTGAATCTGCAGCTTGGCAGTGGACCAGTTCAGCTTACTCTGATCACCATCGTCAAAAGGACTCGACACAAACTTTTAAAAAACATCAGGACATCAGTCCTAAAAACACATTCACATATCACACACACTTATCTTGGTTGTCTCCCCCACCTCCTCCTTTGTGATTCTCTCATTTAATACTGAAATATTTAACAGATATTTGGACATTTCTTTTTTCTATTCATCGTGACCCTCTCAATTCCCTTCTAACTCTGTCTTCATCCTTTCCTTCTTTCCTCTTCTTTTTCCTTTTAGCCCACCTTTTGTGGGTTGGTAGCGCGCACGCCCTGCTCATAAGTGATCCGCTGGCTGATCAGATACTGCGCTGCTTGTGTAGCGGCTGGCGACCCTGTTATGGTAACTTTACGGTTCCGAGTACCAGGAATGAACTCTCCCTTTTTGGAGATCTGGATGCGGGCTCCTGTTAGCTCCTGGTACTCTACCAGCGTTTTCCCCCCTTTCCCTAAAATGGCACCGACCAGATTCTCTGGAACAGCTATTTCAACCACGTCCTTGGCCCCATCTGCTAGCTTCTCTGTTGCCAATAGGGAGGAGGCCATCAGTGGGGATGAAGCATTTAGGTAACCATTGGAAGCCCCTGTAGCAGCTGCTAGAGAACCCAAGGAGAACCCCCCAAGGCCTGTAGCAGGGTGGCCAGCACTGCTGGAGGCATCGCTAGCGTAGGAGGCCAGTAGGTTAGCCGCAGCAGCAGCAGCCGGGTTAGCACTAGCTGCTACTGCAGCAAGGACCCCAGAAGCAGCTGCAGGGTTGAGGCCTAGGCCGAGGGTGTTAGTGTTGTAGCCGTAGCTGGCCAGCGTGTTGAGGGCTGAGGTGATGGCCAGCAGATCATTGCCAGAGAAGCTGGACATGGCAGCAGGGAAGGCGCCCATTCCTGTCAAGCCGGCCTGACCCAGAAGGCTGGAGGCAGTGGCAGCTGCTGCAGCTGCATTGGGCAGCACCTCGGCCGTATTAGCGTAGGGGGAGCCGGTGGGGTTGGAGTTAGCCACTGGGCCCGAGACGTTGGAATAGCTGATGTTGAGGCAGCTGCTGCTCTGAGGGTCCTCCTGGATCTTTTGCACTATGATTTCCACAGCCTTGCGGTTCTGTTCAGGTTCCCCACTGATGGTTACCACTCTCTCCTGCAGGTTGATGCCCTCTGGCTTCTGGGAGAGCTGCACCCAAGCCCCTGACTGCTCCATCACTGCTTTCACTGTAGCTCCACCTTTACCAATGATCAGCCCAGCTGTGCTATTGGGCACGATCAGTTTGGCCTGCAGAGAAATAGAAAGATTGAAGTAGCAATAAAAGGTAACAAGAGAAAGATTTACCAGAAAAAATGTTCGACAGAAAGAGAGATATCTTTCACTGAGTCAGAGTACTACACCAGCCCCTCTTTACTCAGCGATTTGTTAATCCCAGGGGTTTAGGCTGCAGCTGCCACATGGCTCTGTCTAGCTATGAAAGACTGTAGATAAAAATAGCCACATACCCTCACATTTTCCTGACCCTACCAGATTGTGGGTCATGGCCCTGAGAACAAGTCAGACTGTTGACTAATAAATAAGGTATCCTGGAAGTGAACTGTTCCTACCACATTCTGACCACACACACTCGTGACCCTATTGACTGTCCAGTATCTCACCTGTTTGACGCGGTCGGGGTTGACAGTGGTCTGTGGCTGCAGTATGCTGACTGGTTCGGGTTTCTGGGCACTCTGGGGCATCTCGCGGACTTTCTCCGCAATGAAGTTGTGGACACCATTGAGGGCTTCGACTGTACCCTGTATCAGACAGACGCGTTCTGTTGTTCCTACGATGAGAGAAGAGGAAGACAACAAACAGTGGGTACATAGCAAGCAGATTTGAGGGATTTGCTAGGGGCAAATACAATCTACATTTATACTAAGATGTCATGGCAGTGAAAAATGTTCCTTGACATTTCACAAAGATACCCAATTATTAATCTATTCCTCACTTCCTCCATTTACACAATCAACAGAGGAACAGCTGAAAGAAAGAACCGTGCTTGGTTAGCGAGCCACAGGGGGAGAGAAGGATTCCTCTTCAATGATGTAACTCTTTCAGTGCTGTAATACTGAGCCCGTCCTTGCCTTGCAGCTCTAATAGACTAAGCACACACTTGTTCCTCCTCTAGGCTTCTTTCTACACCCACATTGGCGACCCAACCGGCATTCCGTTGCCATGGTAAAGGGGCCGAGCCGTGGAAACAGGTGATGCAACAGCGAGTCCTTTATACTTGCTTGCACGATTTTTAACACTCTCCCTTTTGTATCAACCTTCCTTCCTTGCTCTCTTTAACATTTACTGTTCTCTGGTGGAAAAGGATGTGAAATCTATCCTGATTTTCTTTGATGACTTCACAGACAGCAAATTGGAATAAGGCAAATATCTTAGTAAGGGGAAAGTGTCCCATTTTCCCCATTGACTGATCAAAATTTGTAAAAGGGGAAGACTAACTAATAGGGTATTCTTGTGTCTGAAATGTGCTGCTCTATTTCATGTTTGGTATTTTCATCTTTAATTCAATTGGATCTAAAATTACGAGGTTGGGTGACACACACCCACATATCTGCATCTATCCTCGTAACCATTTATCAGCACTCTGTAAATGCTGAAATAAATCCAGGGAAATTAGTCAGAGTCAGACCTGCTTGGCTTTATACCATAGACATGTCTAATAATGGATTTAAATAATCAATAGGTCAGTTCAAGCATATCAGGAAAAGCAGCAGGAAACTCTAATTGGGCAAAATGAGGGAAAGGGCACCTGACCTGTGACTGACCTTATTTCCTTAATTTCCTAGTTAAATTCTTGATAATAGCTATACAGTACTACTTAATGCACAAAGAACATTAAATAAAATCGATAGAGATACAGGTCAAGCATGTTTAACCATATTTCAAACTCTCACTATGTTTGACCAAAATAAACCAAGGTACAAACCCTACTGAAAGCAGGCTATAAATTAAATCTATTGGAGCTTCAGACAGAAGCACTGTTGGGCCCTCTTGGTGTTTTGTGCTACACCTGCTTATCATTCTTGAAGTGACAAAGTGACAGACTGAAGTTTGAAAGTGCAGGCACTTGACCTGTTGAAGATTTTGTTTTGGGGCACATGCATTATTACAATATATATTATAACATTTCAAAATGATAACAGATACAATTCAATAAATGAATCACATACAGGAAGCTTTCTAGGCATTGGCTACTGTTTACATTTTCAAAAATATCCAAAATCCAGGGTCATTCTTTGAAAATTGATCAAGATAAACTGTTAATTCCTGTTACGCCTATTTCCATAGTAAAATGGTGAGTATGCTGAAGGAAATGAAGAAACTAAATGATTATATTAATTATTGTGTATGGAATCATCTGTATATGCAGCCTGGATACAAATAACAGGCACAAAATATAAAATATGAGAAGGTGGGAACTAATGCGTGCGCAAAACCTCATTTCACTGGAAGTAAACATAAAAAACCGGGGTTGCAGACAGTTATTTCTCCTTAGTCTGCCTCATTGGAAATTACTTTGACTAAGCAATTTCTTTGCTTGCCCTACCCCGATGCAACAAATTATAAACTAGGCCGTCTTGAGTGATGCAACACGTCATTAGAAGACATATTGCCTCGAGTATTGCTTTTTCTTCACTTTTCCAACATTCATTGCTGGGTGAGGAGGTCTCTCTCCATGACTTGGTACAGCAACCTCTAGTTAAACATCTCTGAATTTAGAAAAGTCTTCAAGGAGTGACAGTGCTGCTTTAAGGTCAGTTTGTCCTAAGGCAGAGACCATCATGTGCTAAAACCTTTTAATCAACACCATGCACACCATAAAGAGGACATGAAACTGTCTGAATGTTACTTTTTTATTCTCCGCCCTTTTCACTTCCTGAATTGCTTGCATCAGTCTTTTTTGCCTTCTGTCTCTTTTTGAAGGCGACGAATTTCATAATAAAATCTCTGAGCTTTGAGTTGCAGTAAGAGTTAGCTCGTTCTCTTGTTGGCCGGAGGGGAGAGAAATGTGTCAATGCCTCTGAGAGCACACATCTCAGCCTTCAACTTTCCCCAAATGAGCAATGTCTCTCAGGTCTTCTATCTTGATCCTGAAGTAAGACGTTTTCTGTGATGCCTTAGCTTGTCCAAATCCTTTGTCTGATTTAATCAGATTGCTAGCATGCCACACATAAAGTATCACCCATAATTACTGTCATCACATTAGCAGATTTTTAAAGTAATTATTCACACTACAAATTGAGCTGGAATGTTTTTGTTGAAAATCTAAGTGCTGAATATATTCATCTTGTCACGATGTTGCCATATGTCATGCTTTTCTAAAATGTAAACACAGATTTATAATGAGGGGATCTTGTGTGATTCCATTTATATCCAGCAATTTAGAAAAAAAGTCTCCTGGACAGCTTTTACCTTACATTGCACACTGCTCAGAGATTCCCAACAGTCACTGAAAAAAAGGCTGTGAACACACCGTGCTCTTCATAGACCTGTTCTGGCATTTAATACCTGGTCCTAACACACTGTCAGATGCTTTTTACCTCTAAACTGCAATTGTAATTGTAAAATGTAAACAAAAAAATAGCATCATTTAGAAATGCTGTAATGTACGTCTGATGTCTGTGTTGCGTTAAAATAAATCAAGGCTTCTACTATTAGAAGAAATCCTGACACAAAGTGCAACCTTCCAGCGTAGGACTTTGATCTAAACTTTAAGACAGTTTGAATACAAGCTTAGTAGTGTCTTTCATTAGACCCTCTCTGGCTCCTGATTTGCCCACAAATGCCCTCCACATTGTAATGCAGGCTTTCGGTCTCTAAACCCAAGCTGAGATAACCCTGATTATATCATCACAGACTGAGTACTACCAGAGACGTTACATAGAGGAGACATGCCGCTTTATGAATCCTCACTACAACTCTATAGGGAAAACCTGTAATGCCAAAGATGGCTAGAAAGCCAATCGTCTTCTTTTAACAGCCGAGGCAGGAAACATATTTTAGCCAATCGCGTGGTTCCACTGACGTAAGGGCCCTTATGTCAGTGGAACCATGTGATTGGCTAAAGAAGTATAACCGGTCGGGAAAAGTGCTTTTTAAACCTTATTTTGAGGCAGATTCGTCAAACTTCTTCAGCGATTTTTCTTTCAGATTTCACTGGTGATTCTATTCATGTAGTTTTTATGTCCCGGTGACCAGTGAAAGTGCGGTTCTGGCTCTCTCCCCATTCATTCAGATAGGAGCCTGGTCTTGTTAGTCGAAATAACTGCCCGAGGCGTTACCAAGATGGCTGCCGAGTGGCATGACTTGCCAATAAGAACTTTGGTACTACTCCTTGTGCCGAGTAAACTGAGCTCCATATGTAAAATTGGTGCCCCTTTAATCCACTGACCTTTGCCAATTAGAAGAAAAGCGCAACAGCTGTTTGGTTGCAATGACACATCCAATATTGTGCTAGTCGATCAGGGAAACAGAGAGGCTTACTACATTAAGCAATCACTATAAAACAGAACAATCCTTCGGAATGCTACAGTGTAGTGTTTGAAGCTTGAAATCCCTGCCCATGATGTCATTCTAGACAGAAGTGATACTGCTCTATAGGCTACAGCAGGTGGACATATGGTTGAAATTTGCTGTAGTTTCTACTCTTGTTTGAAGGAAATACCTCACCTTATACTATAGGGAATAGTGGTGTTTTTCTAATCTAAGGTCATATGATGTGACTGATATTTTAATGATCACATAATGGAAAACATACACCCAGTGTTTCTATGACATCACAACAGCTTCATCTGTTTGTGCTGTACAAAGTAACTCAATACATGTATTTGGCTGGAGGCCAGCTGCACAAAGCAAAGGGTTTGAAGTTTTGTTTCTAAGTTTATGTTCAGATCGTGAACTCCCACGGCTCTCTCTGCAGCTGCTTGAATATGCGGATGTGTGTAAGTAGGTGTGAGTAGGTGTGTGTATGTGCTGAATGCACAGTATGAGTGGGTGAATGCATAGCGGGCTGCATTTATGGGGGCTCGGGTAATCCAGCCATGCAGCAGTTCAGATGGGTTCAAACCAGATAATAAAAACAAAAACAGTCAGTGCCCATGTGTTGGGAGGCAAGCAAAATTTTAAGAGAAGTATGATATCATCTTATCTGGCCTGAACTCTCCCAAATACCAGCAACCAAATCTGAGAGAAACAGTGAGTGGGGAGGAGGACAGAGGAAACTTGGCGTGTGTTAGAGCAGCTTGAGTACAGCTGGGAGAGGGGTCATGTCCACAGAGAGAGATTGAAACAGGCTATTTCTGGGCCGGCCCCCCTGTCCCCTCACTCACATACAATCATGCATCATCCACACCCTTCACTATCCACGCTCATCCATCTCAGTCCACCACAGCAGGGCCCAGTTGTGCATTTGCCATCAAGACATGGTCTCATGTCTTACACTGACGGATGGGAGATGTGAGGTGGGTGGGAGTATCAGACTGAGCCATCACAGAGAGGATTGCAGAGGAAAATGGCTGCATCGGTTGTTGTCCCTTGATTTCTCTAGTGTGCGATTGTGCAGTAGTTGGAGTGTGCTCAGGCTGCTGCAGGACGAAAGATGTGGGTGTGAACTGTTAGCATTGGCATTAGCATGCTATATTAGCCGAAATTGCAGAGAATTCAACAATGAAGGAAGGTAAAATCGAGGTAGCTGACAAGTCTGACATGCTGAATTGCTTGCCTTTATATTTCAGGAAATAATATCTATATGTTGCTGTGACAAACCTCACCAAGTTGAACAGTTTTCATCCAGCTAGTTTTTTAAAAAGGTTTATCCTCTACTGACTTCTCAGAAAGTGACACTCTCAGCTATTGTGCAGTGTACAGTAGCAGTCGTTTCATTTTACTTGTGTGGGCCAGAACAACCACCCAATCAAATCCTTGCCAGCACCCTCTCCCTGAACTCCTCTTCTCACTCATCACGATAATGAGTAGGGGGATGGGCAGAGCAGGTGGTGGCCTATGAACACATCCACAATCCAGAAAGAGAAATAAGGATACATATCACTCATTCGGCCCTATTCCAATGAGGCAGCTATAATTCATTCCCGTAAACATAGCTGGCCTTGTGTGCGGAAAATTTCAAGCAGTGCCTTCTGAACATCAACATCCTTTCATCAAGTCAAGTCAGTTTTTGTTTATATAGCCCAATATCCCAAATTACAGCCCTAAGGGGCTTTAAAATCTGTACAACATACAACACTGCCTAACTCTAGACATCACGGCTAACAGAAACCTGGTGGAAGAAAAAGTACAGGCAAAATATTTGCTAGCACATCCTTCTTTTTCTCCCCCCAGAGCTCAGTAATTCTTTGCCATGGTTCAGTCAGTCCAATATATCACATGTAACTCCAAACAGAACAGGTCAAACTCAAAGTATGTTGCGCATTTTTCCTGTCGGTAGTGTAATATTTTGTGATCTAAATCTAAAATCTTTTTCAGCTAAAATTGCAGAGGTCATATGACATGACATTCATGAAGGTAGCCATTATAAAGTAAAACTCAATTCTGGACAACAAGCTATCTCTGTCTTTGCTGGTAGTTGCTTAAGGAAATCGGAGGAACTAACTGTGAACCCTATCATTTGAAAACATCTGTAGTATTTCTCACATATAAATTTTGTGCCACTCATATTTCATAGGCCATGTGCGCTGCTACAAATTACCTTTCTAAAGAGGGAATAAATATGTATACAGTAAAAAGTATACTACTACACAGGGATTATTTGCTTGCATCAGTTATCACAGAAAACATCTGGACCTAATAAGCAGAGACGCTCAGCACCTGTTATTTTTCAGAAGGTTGAAGCCTCCTCTGAGGCATGAAGGACAAACACCCAGACTCCTCTACCACTCAGGCGTTTGTGTTTGGAGGATAAGATGGTTCAGCTTTGCCCTCCATGTGAAAGGGGTCACCGAGCTGTCCAAGCATCCTTCTCTGGTTGCCATTTTTGAGTGAGGCTCTCCAGCATAATTAATGTTTCGATGTATGTCCTCTGCGTCACAGAATTTGTGCTCTTTTTTTTTTTTTTTGCAGCATGCAAGACAAGCAACTTAAAGCTGGGGTAGGCAATTTATTTCAGAAGCATTTGTTGTTATATTTGTTGAAATTCTCTTTTACATCCTGACAGCAATCAATGAATCAAATTTTGTGAAACAAAAATGAAAAAGAAATAAAACAGTATCTGTGGCAGCTGCAGGACTGTAATAAGCACATCATTTCAATCGGTTCGAATTAAATGATTGGCTGGCCTCCATGTCTACCTGCCTACCTGCCTACCTGTGCACACTCTGCCCGTGCACTCATTGTGCATGAACATCTGTTTTGGGGGAGTGGCTTTGGAGGGAGGCCTGACGGGAGAGGGTGGAATTTTTGCGGTTGGATACTTTCAAAATCTAGCTTAGTCTTTCACTAGTTTCTCCATCGTTGCCTGCCCTAGCTTTAATTGAAACAAAAATTTCCTGCAGACTGCTGCGTCTGACAACTGTAACATCAACATGAATATTTAGTTCCTCTAAGACATAAGGTAATGAAGTTTAAAGTGTTTACAATTGGTGTGAGATTAAAAAGGACTGCAATTATTCATGGGAAGCCAGATGAAGAGACATATCAAATGCTCTCTTAAACCAAAGCATCACTCATTCAGCTGGGGATTGAGTCAGACGACTCCTCTCATATATATAAGCCTTTATGCTCATCGATTTTAATTACTAAGGGTCCTTTCTTACCTGGGTAGAAGTCTTTGGATTTGGACAGCTTAATGGTGGCACCCGTCTCTTTCTGCAGTTGTACGATGGTCTGGCCGCCCTTGCCAATTATAGAGCCGGCTGCATAGCTGGGGATCAGCACCTTCAGGAAGTACTCACCCTCCTCTGGAGAAGAGACACATAAAGTGGGAAAGGGTCAACTCTGGTAAAGTAGCACTGCCCGTCATCATATACACCATAATAGTAACCAATAACCTGAACAAGCAAAAATTCACAATGTGAATAAATAGCTTTGACATAGAGATATATGGGGAAATGCGATAACATAATGAGTTGTTGTAATTGTGTCTGTATTCCTCTGATGACGAGAATGTATTTGGAAGGAGACTGTGCCTTTGGAGTTCTTTCTAGCTTTCGGTGCATTCACATTTTATCTCAGATTGGTGACATGTTCTGTGTCCTGTCCCAGATTTCTTGTGGAGTAAATGATGACCTCCTTTCCAGTTTGCAGAGGTCTAATTTTAACTGTTTTCAAGGAGTTTTAGCCTCTGACTAAATACAAAGCCAGGTCCTGTGTTACGAATCATTCTTCGCACACGAATAAAAGCAATGCAGAATTAAGTCTTCAATCTGAATGCAAAACGTAGCCTGTGTTTTCTGAGAAAGAAAGTTACACACAGAGGACTAAATGCAAACACATTAAGTCATTATCCATGCAGTTCATGAATGCCAATACAGAGTGATCCTTCTTAATTAACAGACGTGAGAAGAACATATGGAAACCAATCCCACAGATTTGTTCACAGGCTATACTGCCAAGATGGTTTAAATCTCCTCCATTTTGGAAGGGGCTTGTGTGGCTTACAGTGGCTTGTAGCAGTCAGTGATTGACAGCACATCAGTTTGAAGAATTTGCAGTCAAATATATTTCTCCCTTTCAGTTGGGAAAGTTCCCTCTCCTGTATTGTTAATTAAGAATTAGCACTAAAGTGGGAAAAGCGTCTGTCTAAGAAAACCCTGATCACAGTGAGTGCGCAAATCTAGTAAAATAACAATCAACCACATATTGAGCATGGGTCCGAATATAATTAAGGACCTGCCAACAATACATCAAAAATATTACATCTATAGATGTGGAGCGGCTTTAATTCCCCGCTAAATTCCAAATATTGTATCGATGACATCATGGTAAATACTTGGTACAGGTGCGTTCTAGCGATACAAACAATCCCCTCCGCATGCTGATTTCGATGCAATGACGTCATGTTCGATCCTTTTCAGATGCTTCAAGGGTGACGTCACTCGAGCGGGCAGAGATGTAAAAAGGCACTGTCCATTTTTGTAGGACGTTTTCAAGTGTAGTATGATACAGGTTTTTGATCGTGGATGCCTAAGGCTGTCAACATGTCATTGCATCCTATGTTTTGTGGAGGGTATTGTGAGTGGGGGCTTGACCGGCATGGTGGGGAGGAAAGACGGATGGATGAAGGTGGACCGAACTGCACTGAGACCAACCTGTTGCCTCAGTAATGCACTCATTAGATTCAGATGTGAATGAACATGGCACTGTGACATTAAGGAATTTCACAGCCTACATGTTAGCCCTTCTCCTTATTGCATTAATATGCCCCTCATGTTCCATTCAGACACAGGCTTGTTTTCGTGCACATCAGCCATAATCAATGGCTCTGACAAATATAGAGACATACATGACAGTCACTTTTGATTTAGATTAATTAGTCATGGTTGTGGAGACAATTCCATATTCCAGAACATAATATACCCACATTATCCTGAAAGCACAGAAACGAAATTAAAATTTACACCACCATGAAAAGCTAGTAAACATGTCAGGTGCTGGTCAATATGTATTTTTTTCTGAGAACAGCCTACAAAAAAGACATTGGAGATAAATGTTCATTTCTGGGCAATGTCTGTTCTTCAGATTTTCATGCTATATTACAGTCAGCTCTCCGCTTTTCTCACAATGAATAACAATAAAATGACCTTGGTGAAAAAATAAAGATCATGCATGTCTGACACAGTCGGCGTAAAGCTTTTGAGTCCTCAAGCCTGTCACGAGATATCTGATACCGTAGCCACCCAAAGAATTTAATTTGAATGATGCTGATTGCAGAATCCAAACATCCAAAGACCTGTTGTTGACAGACAAGCCAAAACCCACTGCGTAACTTTCTGCTCATCTCCAGCCAGAGTAAACCCAGCAGGGGAGGATGCTACTAAGATTCCCTCCGTCGCCCTAACAGCCACGTTTGCTTTCATTAGTCAATAATTAATTCTGTCCTAGTGTCTGAGATCACAGTAACAGGTTTTAATGGCGTCATGTGGTAGAGTAAACATGGCAATCTGTTGCTGCAATCCACAAGGGAACGGGAGCAGTGGGGCACATTGGGAATCCGAGCCAGTGGGGTGTTAGTTCAAACCCCTGCTTCCAATACTGGAAGGATGGCTTGGAGCAGAGACATGGAAGCTGAGCCAAATGTGTTTAGTTTAGTCACTCGAGGGGGGTGGGTCAGGAGGAAATGCCTTGTGACCGTCCTCCCTCCTTCTCACTACCCCTCCAAGTACCCATTCTGCATTTCAATGGACTAACCTGCTGCTGACGGGCAGCAAGGACGATGGAACAAAAACGAGCAATAATAGACAAATGAGCTTTAGGTGTATGAAATTGCACGTAGACTAGCATGACGGATAAATTCAACAAGTCAAACAAAAAGAGTTTGAGGCTTACCCATTCTGAGATCTGCTGCTTCTCAAGTCCTCTGTCAGATCGCCATCAATGCCGGGGCACAATCTCTAAAGGGGATCTTAACATTAGCCTAGGCATAGGTGCAATGGTAGTGTTGAGGAATGCGGCCAGTCGACTTTTTCACCGAGGTCTAATTCATCAGTGGGTGCAGAAAAAGAGATTTCACCGCAGCATCCGAGCCATGCCTGCAGCTGGCCAGAGCCTCAATTGTCTGAGAAAATGCTAATGCAGGCTCTCAGTGTTTTCAGTGAAAGACGGCACGCATTGTTCAAGCCTGCATTGGTTTGAGGGGGGGGGTCTTCCCTGCCGCATCACCCTTTTCACTGCTCTCATCCATATTCATCGAGTGGCCTGTCCGTCTGCAGCAGCACGCAGGACTGACACCTCGCCCGGCCAATGGGTAGCCTCCTCCCTCCAGCACGTCATGTCCCCACCCCCTGATGCCGGTCCCAAAAAATTTAATTTTCTCCCCTACTCCGCCTCTTTTGACGCAGCACTATAAAGTATGGCAGTCCATTCACTCACTTTCCTTAGTGGAAAGTGACAAAGGTGAAGTGGCTGGGGGAGCGGGCTTCAGCGGTGAATGGGGAAGCATGTAGAGTGACCTTCAACAATGGCTGAAGAGGTGTATGGATAATATAAGCAGATGATGAAGGAGGTGGAGGAGGAGTGATCTGAGACAGCGTGCCTTACGCCACCCACCCTCCTTTCCTTGTTTCCCCCACCCCCAATCCCTTAGACGGCCATGTTTGGGAGGGCGGAGGGGCTCATCAACCATTGCAAATGGCAGTGCCGCAGAATGGTGGAGGGGGGTGATGAAGCCAATCACTACGCCTATAAATCTTACACCGAGAGGTATCTTAAGTGACCGAATGTGTGTAAAAACTGCAATGTGCATGCGGGTAAGTGTCTGTGTGTGCACACCAGAAGTCCAGCTTCATCTAATAGTGCTTTCCAAACCTGTAAAAAAAAAATAAGAAGACGGAACTCCTTTTTTTCCTGGCTGATGATGAATTTCATCCACAAATCAAACCTTTACATCGTGGCCCATTTGGTTTTCGAGCGAACGCCTTCCAGAAAATTCTACGAGTCTCATTCACTGAGAGATGCTCTAGTGTATAGACACAGCCTCCCTGTAGACTCCACTCCCTCTCACAGTCTATCTATCTCCCCGTTTCTCTCTGCTTTGCTCTGTCTTCATTTCTATCGCTCTCTCTCATTCTCTCTTTCACTGCCACCTGGCAAATTCACAGTCCGCTCACGTCACATCGCTCTGCAAGGGCACCTGTGTCCTTCCCACCAAAAATAAAAAAAATCCAGCTCACATTCCTGTGCCAACCTTTCCATTAGCAACATTACGAGATCATACCTAATCCCTCAGCCACACAACCTTTTGGAAGGCACATGCTTGCCAGCAACATGGGCTCAGAGTATGGGTAATTAGAAAGAGAAATGAATGAAAGATGTTCATTTTGAGGAGAGAAGGGCAATGCTGATAAAAGAGGAGTAATTTCCCTCATTCAGTGTCTACAGCTCTTAATGCACAACGAGAGGCTCAGCTTTGAAAGAGCACAGGCTTTCTTCTCTTTGTTGTAACTGCCAGTCATGTTAATGATCGGTTCGGTAGGAATAACGTGATCAATATCAGACGTAGTCGAGGGGTTGTTGATTACAGGGATGGCTGAGGATTATCAGGCTGTCTACAACTATTGCCATACAGGCTGTGAATTTGCAACGTTACAAATAATGCATGTAGATCTCATGAAATGGGAGGTGATGCTAAAACAAATTAAATAAAGCACAGGGGGACGAAATATTAACTCATCTGTGTAGGAGTCATTACAAATGGTCTAAATGTGCATTTTATTTAAACATATAGACGGAACTTCTGTTCCTGAGCTCAGCCTGTAGTACTGCAGTCCAAATTAGCCTCAAAGATCTGCACTGGGTTTTTTTTCAAATTAGATACTTATCAGAAGGACCGCATATGCTAACACTGTAGAGACAATGCTAAGCTAACTTGTACCATAGAAGTTTAATTTATTTTAGAATAAAATGCCTTAAACACATCTATACTGATTGTGAGAACAATAAAGGGCCAGTAGACTGTTACCACATAACATGAGTGCATACAGATGCTACTTGGCTCAACTGTTCAGGTCAAACTATGCATTAAATTAATTGTACTCATTTTATTAATTGTATAAACCAGTGGTTCTTAAATCAGTTTAGCCCGGGTTACCATTCCACATGTATTGCCATTACTGCACCGAAATTTTGTACCTTTTTATTCATTTTTGACATTTCCAGGTCAGCATTAAAGGACTAAGCACAAACCAAATGTCGTTTTGCAAATGAACACATATGTTAAAAGGCAACCATAAATCTGGTCTTAAAGGCCAGTGATTCTTGTGTGTTCACTTCCTGAATCTTAACAGTTATTTAAAATGTTGATCACAGGTCATTGTGGTGGGGAAAAGTATACTGCATACTACATAATTCAGTATAATTTACAATATGATTTGCACGTGTCCACCATTTTACAGGGTTAAGACAATAATACCTTTAAATGGGATTTCTTCATAGTTTTCCTTGATTGTGTGTTTGGGTATTCTACAAAGATAAGATCGTGTTTAGGAAGCCACCTGGAACAACTTTGCCTCTGAGAAAACAAGACAGGCTCTTCAGAGTTAGACCATCCTCAGGACACAATTAATTGTGCAGCTCCAGATTCTAGAAGTATAGTGGGCCTGTGATACAGAGATTCCTTAAAGGAAGATGGAGTCAGGCTGGTAACCATCATAGACACAACAATCACCTGGGTACTGGATGGAAAGATCATGACGAATTCTTTGTGCTACAGCTGAATGGCAAAACCTCTAGAAGCAGGACCGCCATGTGACTTCTCTGTTCTACAGTGGTTTCAGGGGTGCTAATGGAGGACATATGGGGGCTGAATCTGTACTAAAATATTGTCTGGTGACACAAGGGTCCGTACGTGCCTTGCTGAAATTACATTTCTGAGGTGCAGTGAGGCGCAGCAAAAACGCACTCATGCTGTTAGAAATAGGATATAATGCTGCTATCATCGAATGGCGAGGTGTCTGGGACACAAAGACAGACAAAGGAAAACTCAGTAACATATGGTGAAGAAACTGCCTGTTCTCTACGGATGTCTAATTAACATTAAGTTCTTGAATAAGTGGTCCCTGTGAGCTGCAGACCAGAACAATCACACACTGAAATAAGATGTACAGTAGCTGGCGCACTGAATCAGCCGTCATCCTCACTGCTGCACTCCGACATCTTACTGATGAGTAATAAAGCGTTCACACCGCCTTGTCGATTCTTTATTGGCCACCGCTATTTCTCCTCCAGAAAATGAAATCAGGATCAATTTGCTAAAATGGCGCTGCAGTGCTTCTGTAGTGTTTTTCCCCCCAACTAGTACTTCTCACTCTTCTCCCTACTCCCTGATTTCTGTGATGTTCTTGTAACATTTCCAATCTGTTATTATGAGTGAGTTCACATTGTCATGCAGGGATAGATGGAACCAAAAGAGGTCCTAATTTGTCAACATCTACACCACCCAGCTCTGCTCGGTGAGCACTTGCATGTTCTGATTTCTCATTTTAATATTTTAGAATTGTAATTTTACCATCATACAGTGTGCTAACAGTTCAGAAGGTCTAAAAGCTGGAATGGCAAAACCAAAAATATCAAACAGATGCTGAGATATGGCTTACCTCACACCTTATAAATAACTTGACTTTGATAGGAATCTAGGCTACAAGAGGTGATGAGTGTGTGTCCAACTAGTTGTACAGGGTTGTATGATTTTTACTGGATGTTTTTCCTGTTTCGCTCACCCCAACATTTGTCCTTCAAAACGCACACTTAACTTCTGGCAGTTTTCATGTGACAAAACTCTAAATCAGCAGACTTTCAGCCCTGAAGCAGAAAGAACATCCACTAAAATCTCCCAATCACTGACGCTAAATCTACCATGTAAAGTCTATCATGCATCTCAGGTGAACACAAGAGCTCAGTTAGTTTTTGTCCGTTTCTTGTCAGTCTCCACAAATCAACACTGTATGCTACTGTAGGTCTGGTTCTTGTGATTACTTCTCTCTCCTAATATTAAGCCTCTACACAGAAATCATCACTCCTCCACTGAATGAAGGACTTCATAGCATACCTCCAGATGTGGAGCAGAGAGGTGATTGAGTTCAAATTCAAAGCTGACCTGAGCTGAGGAGGCCACTCACTCAGTCAGGGCTGCCTGTTCTCTGCTGGGTTATGCAGGGTATGAAGTAACAGCTATAATCACAGTCAGTGTTTCAAAGTGCCAACTGCACAGGTGCTGCATGCTATAGCCTAATATGCAGCCCACATCTGCTTCTATGCTGCACCACGTAGTTTTTTTGGCACGCAGTGGGGAGGCACTGAAGGCAGTGTTTTGGTGTTATGCTCCCACCAATGCATGCGAAGGCTTTTACAACCACAGATTTGTCTTCATATGGAGGAGACTCGGTGGACGAGGTGCTTCTTGTTGTGTATCTCTCTTACCTCCGGTGTTGGTGCGCTTAGTGCAGCCGGCCTCCTCCGCCGGAGTTTCCAGCGGTCGTTTGCGGGAGTCCGGGTTATCAGCCTCCATGAGGGGCTGCTGCAGGCTGTGGAGGTTAGGATTTGAGTAGATCCCGTTATGGTCCACGGCTGCTCCGCCACCACCGGCCATCATCATCTTTTCGCCCCGGAGCTGTAGATCAATTTGCGCTATTCCCCCTCACACACAGCGCCGTCACCACCACATAGCCTGATAACGCGCACCGCGATACGAACGACAAGTTTTGGGGGACTCGAAACGGCCTCAAAGGGATCAAAATGTCAGACAACAGCGGGATCGGGGTCTCCTCTTTCCGCTGCTCTGCTGCTTGTCCAGTGCGTCCCTCACAGAGCTAAATATAAAAATCCCATTGAGTGAAATGCGCTCATTTAACGCGCTCGCCGCCGCTCCAACAGCATGCTCCTTATTGTTGACGCGCAAAACAACCCCTCGCCTCAAAATAAAGCCGATCAGCCATTAAAACAAGTGCAACAGATTCGCAGCGGCAAGGCGCAGGAACATAGCTTTCTTAAGTCATCATCACGTCACGTTTCTGAAGTCAGCCGTGTGATAAGTGCAGCTGTTGTTATTGTTTCCTTTGTAGCGCGAGAGGGGAGAAACATAGTTTGAGAGCTCCAGAGAGGACTACAGTGCCACTGACCGGCCGAAAGACGAGGCCAATAAAGCTAAGATCCATCTGATGGGAAGTTGAAGCAACTATGTCCTGAAGCCACTGCTTTTCCACTTCATCTCACTATCTCTATACAAATAGTTGGACTGTACTAAATGTTTCTACATTGCTTTTTTAGTTTGGTTTGTTTTCCTTTGACTTTTTCTGAACCTAAAAATAGAACACCTCAGGTAAACTGATAACAGCACTGGAACCTTTATTATGTAATGCTAAACTCTGAAAAACATGTCTGTGCTATATTATTGGTTCTGGTGTTCAGTATTAAAATCTATTTCACTATATCATTTCCACACACAAATAAAAAAGAAATATGCTAATAATGCACTTCCAGTCCAGTTCCACTTATTTCTGAAGTTCTCTGGGTGTCACCATCCTGAGACATTAGTCTCAGAAAGATTGAATAAAAAGGAAGTTTGAATTAGAGATAAGTTTAATAATCCCAGTCCTAATTAATCTAATCTTCCTAATCCTAACATTCTGAAATTCAATATGAAGTCAAATTAATTACACAAAGGAAGAAAGCAACAATAACATAGGCAATGAATACCCAACACACAACATCATTTATTATCTGCAAATGTACATTATCTACAGCACATCACCTCATAGCTTAATGTGAGCTCTTCATTCAAATTTATAACTTCTTCACATTACACCTGCAAAAAGGCAAACCCTGCAGTCTAAACAATTGGGATTTACACATGTAAAGAAAATGCACTGTTTGTCTTAGTTTAATGGCGTCTGAGCTAACACTCCTCTTTCTGCTCAGTGTCTTGAGCTTTGGCTGAGTCCAGTTCAGAGCCGGCGGTCAGCGCTGACACCCTCTGGGCGAGCCGCTCAAGGACCAAATCAGCAGTGCTGGTAAGAGTATGCTGAAAAGACAGGGATCAAAATAATACATCAAATGAGATATACAGTATTTAAACAGATTTCTCTGTTGAATTGATTTGTGCAGAAGAAATATCAGCAGTGAGCTTTGCTATAGAAATGGTACAGGAGTTGTCTAGTACTGGATGCGTGTAAGTGACAAAGCTGAAATAGTGCATAAAGTGAGATATTTTTTGTTACATAGCAGATTATGGCAATCATTTTTCTTTGGGGTTTGTTAGGGTTGTTGGCCAACTTCTCAGTGATGGAGAATGATGCTACAACAGGCATCAAATGATGACGGAAAACCCAAATTTAAATAGAGAAAAGCAAATGTAAAGCATTTTATTAAAGTATTTGGTCATTATGTCTTTATCAGATATTTGACAATTACAGGCCAACACAGATCAAGAGGACACAGGAGACAAAGGAGGCTAAGGGCCTGCAAAATCTCTCAAATCTCATCAGTTCTACTGCAATTTATCCTGGTGGCCAGTAGAGGTCAGCAATTACAATCCACCTCTCCATTAGAAAAAAAAATCATTTCTCAATTCAAGAGCATGCTTTTATGTTGACTTAGTCAGCAGATGAGCTATCTATTATACTGAATATACAGAACAACAGTAGGATCAATAGCAGAGAAGCACCAACCCTGACAGGAAGCTACAATGTAGCTTTTATTATGTCACTGTAACAGAACTGTCACCTGTAAGATATGCAGTCCCTTTAGTGTGAGGACGGCCAGCTCTCTCAAACCGTCCCCAGTCAAGTCTAAGTAGATGATGGACAGCAAAGGACTCTTAAAGCTCCGCCTCCACTGCAGCTGAAACTGTCCATCTTGTCCTCTCCCTGCTGGCTGGAACTTGTAACAAAGGAGTTCCTGTGTGGGAGAAAGGCAGATAACCACATCGGTCATTCTAATCAGATGCCTGAAACGTGACAACAAACATGTCCTATGTCTTGTTCAAGCGTATTCAATTGATCTGGACCTACTGTTTAGGTCATTTTACCTATCCATGCCTGGTATACCTTCTTCCTCTGTGGCATAGAGCTCCATTTTTATAAAAATATATATTAAAAACACGTTAATGAGCCTCACTGTTGCACTGGCTGACATGTCAATCGCACAGACATCATCCTGCTGCTGTGAATGTCTCTCTAGTGTAGAGCGGCAACGATTAATCGCATAATTAATTAGTTGTTGACTATTTATAGATATTTCACCAACTATTGGGATAATCGATTAACAGGTTTGAGTCATTAAACTGAATATCTTTGAGTTGTAGACAAAACAAGATATGTGACACTGGAGCACCAAATGTGCGTTAATCTGCATCTGAAAATAGTCCTGAACAAATGTACTATTTCCTCCTGTTTGAGAAAAGTTTGTTAAAAACTACAGTGAGCAGCTGTAAAATTACTGACCCTTTTTAAAAAGTGAAAGATTTAATTTATTAAAAGGATTTATGTCCTCAGTAGGAACCAGTGGGCTTGGAGCTGAGAGCCACAGACAGGCTGAAGCAGTCAGAAAGTAACTTCATGGGATTTTTTGACAATATGAAAATCTAGACTATCACCAGCTTTATCCTTTGAAGTACTATTAACCACCATTAATAGAGGAGCTCTGACCTGCCCATATGTTCCCAACAGCACCTCCTTCTGTCCGTCAAAATCCAGGTCAATAACCAGAGCACAAAGCACTGCATCCCACTGGTCACTCTCTGAGAGGCACACAGGGCGAGACAAGCCTCGCTCCTCAACATCTCTGAGAAAACACAGACGCGCAAATAAAACACTGTTTGAACACATCCTGGACTCATGTTCTCAACCACAAATGCACCAAACCATTTGATCTCTTCACAAAGTTATCTGATTCTGACCTATAAACAACTGCCATCTCTATAGCACTGGTTACCAGAAGGTTGTAGCTTTCCATTTCCACCCCTGAAAAAGAAATTACACAGTCAAAAAACAGTACTTGAAAGTCATAGGGATACAGGTCTTAAGATGTGAAATAGAGCAGTTACATACTTTTCTCTCCACTGGGCTGGTTGGGCTCTGTATGGCAGCTCAGAGGAAACAGCAGCACTGTAGAAATTGGACTGTCAAACTGGAACCGCCAGCTCTGCAAAACCTCTGACAAAATACAATATATTCATGATCACTGCATCTCATGGTTATTTAATATAGAACCAAGATGGAAAATATATAAAAGAGGTACATTTTGAAAACCCCATCAGAGAGGGGTCCTCATACTCAAATTGACAAAATAAGATATTTGCCTCCAACATGGATTTCTCAACACACACAGTGTGAAATTTTATGCACTATGTAGTGCCCTCAAAAATTCCCACAATGGAATTAAACCAGTAGCGTCCATAGCATGTTTCAAGTCTCTGCTAGCAATCCCACAATTCAATGCATCACATTTTATAGATGCAAAATGTACAACCATGACACGGGTGTAAATAATTTGTTTAATGATCAAATGTATGATGGCTGAATTCCATTTAGCTGCTTCAGTTTTAAGATCCCAGTACTGCACATGTTGGCTCAATCTCACACTGTCGTGGCTTAGAGTGGGTTCAGACAGAAAACAGCACAAGGGGCTGTGTTGGTTAGGGTGCGATCCAAGAAGTCCTGTTTGAGGAAAAGAAATGCTTTAAAGGCTTATCAGATGCCAGAACACTAAACAACGGTCTGTAATACAAACACAGACAGGATTTTACAACTATCTTCTCTTTCATCATAACAGTCACAAGATAAGTAGAAATAACAGCGTTCATGCTGGAGCCCCCTTCATGCTGGCACCTCCGCTTGCACCATCAGACTGGCTCCGTGCAAATGAATCAGAGGGCTGCATTTTTTTCCACACAGAGAGTCTGAATGCAGCCTTACTGGGGCACTTGAATAGAACATTGTTAATGCTATTAGTAACTGATTTTCCTACTATGATAACGGAAAATGTTTGCTGTAAACAAAAGCCTATAGTTAATGAGTGAAGGAGCAAAAATGGGAAGAACGGGAAAAACAACTTATTCCAACTTGGGACTGTTCACCCATTACTCCAAGATGGTTACCCCCCCCCACTGCTAACCTTGTCGCTCCCCTCTCAGGCCTGCGGGGGGGTGTACATGCCGTGCTTGAATGACATCGCTATGACTCTCCTGTTGTTTTGTTTGCACCTGACAGGGACAAACTCCATCTTTATCTTATTAGAATAGTAAAGTGACCCCACATAATTCCCACCTTCAACCTTGGCAGAGGTCTTAAGAGCCATAAGAAGTGAAACCACCTCTATGCAGTGCCTTTAAGGTATACTCTATGCATACTACCCACTTAAATAATACAACATAGGAGTCTGGCCAAAGGCACAGATGTGTTCAGCGCCCCTGGAGGAAGGAAGGGGTGGCTTCACTGTATTCCTCAATCACACTCTGGAGTCGAAATTTGTGAAAAGTCATCAGATGTGCCATGTGACAGTGACAGAGTTGAACCGGTCTAAATCTCAGAGAACCATTAATCTGAGGTCTCCCTCACCCGGTCCTGTCTGGTTGACCACAGCCAGTCCAACGCAGCCGTTCTGACAGCCAAACGCTGAGAGTCGTCGGCCACCAGCTATACCCAACACATCCAGCCATAGCACACTGCATGGAGGGAGGGCAAACACAAGCATTAAGCACATACATGCAGGTACATTTTGTTCAGCTAATGTGTTGACAAACGGTATTTGCTTACTGACACAGACAGCAGTGAAACATCACTTTTTTGCCTTTGGCTCATATGTAATATTAATGCTGATGGTTTCCTACTTCCATCCTCTGTATATTGTCTTATCGCATTATTGTCAGAAAACGTTCCTCTTTTCTTTGTCTATTGCATTTTATATTTCTGTCGTCCTCTTTTGTTACTTTTCGTTTTGCAGTGACATGGTTGCTGTTGTGCTTTCTACATTACAGTGTGCATTTGTTAATGAGATATGGGGGGATTTAACTTTAACATTCTCTTATATGATAAATGGAACAGTCTTTTGAGTCAAGATTTGAGAATAAAGTAAGAAATATCATGAAACTGATTCAGACAGAGAGAAAAAGAGTGATTTACACATCACACGCAATCAAACAATGACAGGTACAGAGCAAACAGAGCACAAGGAACTAACTTGCTGGGCAGTTGTTGTAGTTCAGGGAACAGTCTCTCCACTGGCTGCTCTTCAAACTGGTGGAGGGAAGCGTTCTGTTGGAAACAGGAGAGTCAGGCTGATGTTTTTATGTTGATGTTGCATGATATCTCATCTTGTTTAGTCTCTCTTGCTAGGAAAACAGTTTCATCCCTTTTAGTCCACAAGCATTGACAGAATAATGAATCTTGATGTTGTCAACAGCTGTTTCCGAGGTCAAGGATGCACTTTGAAACTCGACTTTTAAGCCAACGTGGGCAGAGAGTACTTCAAGTGAACATCTATATTACCATAACAACTGAGCAAACTGCATCTACAGGAGAAGATCACGTGATGCGACCGAAAGCTCCAGAACAGCTTCTAAACTGAGGTACGAATATTTTACTTTATAAACTTTGACTGAAAGTCTTTACACATAGAAAGATAAGACAATAATAATGGACTGGTCTTTTGGTATATTTAATTGTAAAATATATTATAATATAATTTATTAATTTTGAAAAGCAAAACATGTCTATAATGTCATACTTGGACTGATACATGTAATTAAAAATACTAAGGTATCAAAGGTACTATACTTCACTACTACACCTGAGAACATATACTCACATAAACGCACTAATTTACATGCATACATTTATACACAGATCTACTGATAATGGAAAGGAACAGATTAAATCTACATGTTTAAGTTTTGATCAAAATCTTGTCTCACACACACACACTCCCTCAAGTTCATCCAGTCTCTGATCTGACCTCCTTGTACAGGTGGATCCTCTGGTCATGACCGCTGAGCAGAAATACAGTCTCTCTGCCTCCATCCTCACACTGCACTCTGACAGAGAGAGAAAAGGCTGCTGACATTTACTATGCAGATACACTCTGTCATGCTTTCTGTCAGACAGAAGCTGCTGACAATATATCAGCCATCAAGACACTAAAGCCCATTCTTGAGTACAAATATTTATTTCACACAAAACTATCAAGAGTGGAGCATTTCATATGAGATAAACCCTTAGACAGAGAGAGGCATTAGGTAATAATAGTGGTAACTGTAATTCATTGCAGCAATAAAAGTTTCAGTAAGACAAAAGCACAGCATAAAACAGCACAAGAATATTATATATATATATACACACACACACACACACACACATATATATACACACACACACACACATATATACACACAACACACGTTAGACATTTGAACGTATTAAGTAGTTGGAATTGGTAAGTTTCTATTTGTTAAATCTATATAATCAGTTATGACATCACAATCACAATTTGTTGTTGATGTAGAGCAGAACACTGCAGATAATGGATATGTGTTACAAGCCATGATAAAGGTGCTTTTAGGACACATTGTACTTTTTTATATCGTGTACTGCTTTGTGATGATGTCACTCTGCTCGGTTGTACTCGTCACTGTAATGTGAGTGCAGTATTTTGTCCATTCTGGGGTCCAGTACAAATGGTGATTAAATGTTTTCCTCACAACTGATTGATCAGGAGTTGGCTACATGCCCCGTGCAGGTTTGGCCTGCAGTACTAGTTACCATGTGAGCTATCTTTGTGAGGCTGAAAAGCCACAGTGAACCTGAGAGTTAGCTGCTAACTGCCTCTGCACTTGTATTTTCATCCGCTCCCATTGTATCACAGCCCTGCAACAGCAAACTTACTCTGTGTGGTACAGCTGGAAGGGCGTGAACTGCAACTCCAGATTCAGGCAACTCTCTGTTCAGAGACACACACTACCATCAACATCTGAAACATCTGTGAGCACCGTACACATCAGGACACTGCTTCACTCACGTGCAATAGACTCTAGGTTGAACTCTGAACCAGGCTCATAGTCACAGTAGATATTCAGGAACGGTGTGGCTTTGTCACCAGAGTCCTGCAGGAGTTCAGCCATAATTAACAATGCTTATATAACTTCAGAAATGATTTACAACCCTTATAGTGAACTATACACATGCTCTGACAATTAAAATACCTTGACGAATGTGATTCCCACCACCAGGCCTCTTTTGGGTAGAGACTTGTTGAAGGCATCAATTGATACAATCTCTGCATCAACTAGATAAAGAAGACAGGATAAAATCTTTGTAGCATCAACCAACAACACAGCTGCAGCACAGCTTTCAGGACTCAATTACTCTGAGTTACAAAAACTGTATTACTAAACACTGATTAGGCCCGGACTTGTTGGTTTAGTCAGATTACTTGAGGCAGAAAATACATTTTAATTGGAATTTGTTATCTTTCATACTACCACACCACTTCATTACAAGACTGATGGTTGCAGTTGAAAATCAGTGGAAGAAGGTAAAGTAAACGTGGTGTTAGTGTTGTAGTACTCGAGACCGGTCTTGGTCTTGAGACCAGTCTTAAGACCACTTTTTGATGGTCTTGGTCTCGTCTCAGAGTCAACCGCATTTGTACTTGGTCTTGTCTCGGTCATGGAGAACCCAGGATTTTAAGACCAGTCAAGACCATAACTTTGGGAAAATCAATAAATTGCATGTGCATTGTCTGATTTATTTGTTAAGATCCTAACTTTGACTGGATATAAAATGTTTTGTTTCAAATTTAACCAATAACCCTGATTAAAAATGTTACCGTTAACAACTGCCCCCCCCTCCCCACGATGGTAAACATGGAAAAGGTGTGTTGGATAAAGATGCTTAAGCTGATTTCAGCTCTTAGTGTTTGTATGTGGGTGTTTTAATGGGAAAGTGGATCTTTCAGATCAATTTGAGAAGTACCTATGATCTCGTTCCACATTTTATTGTGTGTCATGTAATGTGGGGAAATGGTCTTGGTCTTGACTCGGTCTCGCCCTCCCACGGTCTTGGTCTCGACTGCTCTCAGCCCCTAAAAGTCTTGGTCTTGACTTGGTCTCGGTTTGGGCGGTCGTGACTACAACACTACGTGGTGTAATAATTATTAAGTAACTGTTACAACAATCATAAACAATTTCAAATGTGTTTACTATCCAGATATATATGTCATCATACTCCCCTACATTCGTCAGATGAATGTAGTGGAGTAAAAAGTACAATAATCCCCTCTGAAATGTGGAATCAAAGGATAAAGTAGCATCGATTGGAAATACACAAGTGAAGTGAAAGTACCTAAAACTAGTACTTATGTGCAGTACTAGAGTAAATGTAGCCTGACATCAACAGACTAATTCACATGCAAATGCAGCAGCTAGAGCAAATTAAACAATAATAAAACTGATTTATTCTTACCCTACACGAGGTCTGAACAAACTGAACACAATGTGGATTGCAATCGTTACATCATAATACACCAGTAACGTTAAGATATATTCAACAGCACACAAAATAATCCGTTTCTAGAGAACTTCTGCTGCTTTGATCAGGTAACGTTACTGTCGTCCAGTTTTCCGGTGAGGAACATTACCTGGTATGTAGGTGAACTGAACCTCCTTGGCCACAGGTCGGATTTTCTGCTGCAGCTCCTGGTATCTGAAGCACAGCACCTTCCCCTTGAGAGTGGCCGCCAGCAGCTCCTGCTCCCCGGCCTGGCACAGCCCGTAAATGTTACTCTGCGACGGGAAGCGGCTGAAACTGTCTTCCGCGAAGGGATACGACTCTCGAAGCATCCTGCAGGATTAACTCAGCTCATTTAATGAAGTTCATTTTATTCTGAAGACATAAGTTGCCGGTATTTTTCTGGCTTATTCTCATTAGCCTTTAAACTATCATGAAGCAAAACATCCGGGTTTGGGAGGAGCTGCGTTCACGTTTATGGGATATTTAGCATTTAGTGCTCGTAAACGTTCCAGCGAAGAGGGGAAAATGATGTTCCTGACAAAAGTGCTTTCACATGAAGAAATGTGTCTCCCACAAGTTGGCTTTCTGTTTCTTTACTGTTAATTTTTTAGCGAGGTTTTTCTTTGTATGGCTCATGTCTACCTCTCTCATCGAAACGTTGCTCCGTGCTGACTTTAAATAATCATGTCAATAATCATCAATGGTCATTTTTTTTTCAAGTTAAAACAATTAGAATTCTTAACAGATTATCTCATTTTAGTTCTGTGTATCTTAATTACGCATCGACCGGAGGTTCTGAAACGCAACACGTTGATTTTCTACTTTGTGCTGTAAATTGATGACAGACTGGACGCATCTGGTGCCTGATCCTGCCATCTACTGGTAGGCTACTGTCTGACACATCTCAAGTCAAAGCACTGGCTTACTTCTTGAAAGGCGATTCTGTTATCAATAACCTGTTGCTATTTATCTCTTGTTTTCTGGTTGCATCCATCTCTGTTCACTCATTCTCTTTTTATGCACTTTATTTTCAGATAGACATTCATGACCCTGTCTCGCTTTAAGGAACCAATGTCATTTTTGAAGTATACTTACCACAGCAAACCTTTCAGATACAAGAGTCAAACATAATAGTAGGCCTACAGATGATTCTTCAGAATTGCAACACTGTAGGTGTTAAAATTATTGTATGTATTTAAAGTAAAGCACATGTTTTAGATTAGCTATACATTTGCCAAACCAGACAAACTTTAAGTTCATAAAATGTTATCACAGGGCTGCCTATTCAACAACACCTATACAGTACATCTACTACCAGATCAGTCAGATGAAAGACAGTGAATGTTTCTCCAGCAGATGTCAGTGAAAACTCACTTGTCAAGTTGGTGAACAGACTTTAGGGGAAAGCCATAGCCTACGTTGCCCTGCTGGTCAGCTTTATTCGGTTCAAAGATAGAGAGGCTATAAGCTGCAGCCCAAGTATAAAAAGGCTGCTGGATTTATAATAATGAAAAGCAGATTTATCCAATGTCCAATCCTACAAAAATTCTATTTTCAAAAAAACAATTCATCTTTAACTGATAAATGCTGTGGTGTCCTTGAGAAAAATACAGTCCATACTGTGTACTGTGGAAACAATAATAAAAAAATGTTTGCACTGTTTTATTTCAATGTCAGCTTTCTTCTAGTTTTAAGTAGGTACATATGCACATTACTGCAAAAGAAGATTTTGGGTGAGTTTTGTTCCACCTGATCTGTCTTCACTAACAATTTAATGGAATTAGTTGGCTGAGATACCAGACAAATAAACCTGTCAGGACAGTGTTGTGAAGCCAGATTTATCCCTCTGAAAAAAGGCAACGGCGTCTCTTCTATGTCTTGAAATAGGGTTGATTAATTATAAATTGAAGTACACAGCTGTAAGTCCATTGAATTGAACCTATACAACTGATTGTAGCACACTTGGTATATTCCACTGCAGCAACAGTAAGAGGAATCGGGAGCCCTTTTACATTCACATGTGATGTGAAATACCTTTTCTACATTCTTTTAAATAATCAAATAATATTGCATCTTTATCACTATCTGCTTACATTCTGTGTCTTCTGAGGTGATTGCAACTTACTGTGTACTCAGAAAATCTGATGTGTGAAAAAGAAAGTAGAGAAGAGTAGAAAGAAGCTAATTAAAGAAATAAACATCTGATGCTGCTTCTATTTTTTGACCAGCACATGTGAAGAGGACGATGATAAAACTGGAATAGAGCAGTGGAAATTTTAAATGGCCAAGACATTAACCAAATGGTTTAGCTGACTATCAAATCAAATGTTTGCACATTCACTCATGATATTTGACATACTCATATAGTAAGGTGTTACACTCTTATTAGATGCACAATATAAAATATTATATAGGGACAGAATGTAATTCCTGACTAAGTCCTTATCATATATCATTTTCAGTTTCAATAATAGAAAATGTATCAACATCTAATACTGTGTAATATATTACAAAGTCATAGCTCCCAATAGAAGAATGTAGAAAACTGACATCCCCATGATTTAAGAGAGTTTGGTTTTAAAAAATCATTTATTTTAAAAAGGCTGGACAGTCACTGTCAGGTAAAAACCTGAAGTGAAAGCATGAGTGAAATAGCACAATGATATAATTGCCGCCAGATGAAAAGCTTCTAACACACTTTAGATTTTTGCTTTTAAATTCAACGATTGAATTTAACACATTTTCAAAACCACGTAGATAAAATCAAAAATAGCCTAATCATCATCAGGCAAAAAATATACACTTCCTCTGTGGAGATACACGAGGTTTTCCCACCCTGCAACAACAAGCAGCCTTTAGCAATGTCAACAATGTAGGCGTAGATAACCCATTCATCAGTTCAGTGGTCATCATTCTTGTTGTCTAACCATCCCACAGTGTGTGTTACAATGTCCAGGGTGTGTTGCTGGGGTGAAGCAGACGGAGGTGAGGCCCAGTGAGCTGCTGCTCCATATTGTGACAGTTCAGAGGTGGTGGTGTGCTACACCCCCACTTCTCCTAATGCCACCTGCTAATCCATCGGCAGGATTACTGTCCACTGTAATCACTCATCCTCCACACTGACACACCCCACCTCACACTGCAACTCCTGACTCACTCGCACACACACACACACAAACACACACACAAACACACACACACACACAGAACATGAACATACCTTGCATAAGAACTTTATTGTGGCAGTAGTTACAGTGGGGGAAATAAGTATTTGACCCCTTGCTGATTTTGCAGGTTTGCCCACTTACAAAGAATGCAACGATCTACAATTTTAATCATATGTACATTCTAACAGTGAAAGACAGAATCCCAAAGAAAATTCCAGAAAATCACATCATATGAATTTATAACAATTGATAATCATCTGATGAGGAAAAACAAGTATATGACCCCCTACCAAACAGCAAGTATTCTGGCTCCTACAAGCCAGTTAGTCTTTCTTTAAGACACAGCCCCAATCCCAACCAATTATCTACATCAAATACACCTGCCTCACCTCGTTACCTGTATAAAAGACACCTGTCAACACCCAAACAACCAGCATCCAACATCACCACCATGGGCAAGACCAAAGAGCTTTCTACGGACATCAGGGACAAGATTGTTGATCTGCACAAGGCTGGGATGGGCTACAAGAGAA